>NW_021166903.1:72500-97500 GCF_900634415.1 Cottoperca gobio | reverse complement strand
ACGCTGAACGCAGAGTCACAAACGTAGAAAAGTGTTGATGAAGTAAATGGAGCCGAGTTCAACAAACAAACTGAAAACATCTGTTTACTAACTCTGCAGAATAAAGTCCTTCATCAGTCGCTGCTTCACACACACACGTGCACACACATGTGCACACACACGTGCACACACACACGTGCACACACACGTGCACACACACATGGGCACACACACATGGGCACACACACATGCACACACATGCACACACGTGCACACACACACACACGTGCACACACACATGGGCACACACACATGCACACACACACACACGTGCACACACACATGGGCACACACACATGCACACACACGTGCACACACACATGCACACACATGTGCACACACACACGTGCACACACACACATGCACACACACATGCACACACACATGCACACACACGTGCACACACACATGCACACACACGTGCACACACACATGCACACACACTGAAACTGCACTTTTTAAAACATGTTTTCCTGATATATATATTTACACAGATGATCATTTTAAAGGTGAAGTGCTCCTTTAAGTTCTGTCGTATTGAGACGCTGCTCTTCTGCATTATTGTGTTTCCTGCTGAAGTTTTAATATTTAATATTTAATACGTTATTCTGTCATTCTGTGAAGACGGTCGAATGAATGTACAAGAACAGAATCAAGACAAATTAAAGTTTTCTGGGGAAATGTTTGTTTCTGTGAGTTTCCCTTCAGACTTCAGAGGTCGTCACATCAGGGCCGGCCCTGGACTTTTGGGGGGTTTAATCTGGGGGGGGGGGCATATTTCTAATAGACTGTACATCCTAGTTTAAACACAGCGCTGAGGACATTTTCTGCCTGTTTTAACTTTATGTATTGAGTGAAGCTCAGCTGAACACACTGCAGGGGGGCTTTGAGTGGGCTCTTCTTCTGCTGCTGCACAGGAAGTCACGCGTTCTGTCGCACATTTCCATCTAAAAGTAAAACTTCTCTGAGCTGTGGTGTCTTCATGCTACATGTGGAAACAGGACGTTGTTGGTGTTGTAGATCAGGATCAGATCTGTGGCTTATGTGAGAATAAAATAATTGATATAATAATAATAATAATAATAATAATAGAATAAATGTAATTATTTCACTAGAATAAATTAAAAAGTCGAAACATCAAAAATGTTCAGTGTCATGTGAGACCAAAAGAAGATTCTCACATTTAAGACGCGGTGACCATCAAACCTTTTGTCATTTTTTCTTGAGGAAACATTTCCAGGGAGATGAAACGAACTGATGGGAAAAGTTTGCTAATCAATTAATTGTTTAAGTGTCTTTTTAAAGCAAAGATGTACTAAATATAGCTGGTGCAACATGAGCACATGTTGTTATTGTTCTGCAGAGAGTCTTTATTAGGGGCCACAGGGCATCCTGCTGCAGCTCCATGATGTGATTAAACCCTCGGCTGTAACTGCAGGAGGTTGCAGCTGATGGAGGCCGGAGATAAAAACTGATTTTAATTCTCTCGGTCGTGCACTTATAATGAAGGTGAGATGAATTGATTTATGTTGATACGGAGGATTGTTGTACATCATGTCACAACATTTTAATTTTAAATACAATTCTGAGAACATTGTGGGAGTTTTAGAGATTTATTTTATGGATTTATGAATTTACGAGTCGGTTTGTTGGTTTGTTTGTCCCGTTTTCTGCCAGGACATACTGGCGTCCTGTAATTAAACTATAGAGCGACTTATCATCAGCAAATTAAATAATATATCATAATGCAGAATGTCTCGGGGGGGCGACTACAGAATACAGTGACCGCTTTTCAATAATGTTTCAATAAAATAAATGAAACGAAGTGAAATCAAAGTCTTACATGCTGCACGCAGGATGTTTTAATGAAACTTCGGGTGGAAGAAATCTTTCCATATTATTATATAAAACATATTCGGGTACGTCGTGTTACCTTCGCTCCATATGGACCTCTGTCCTTTAAACAATGACTCAAACGTATATAAATATCTGACTGAGCTGCTCGCTGACTTCCTGTTTAAATCTGAGTAATACATCAGTGTGTGTGTTAGTCACTGAAATAAAAGACTAATACTACACTACTCTGTTAATGATCTGCACATCAAGCGCTCCTAATAACATCCAGCGCACTCGTGCAGCGCCGCTTGGGTTACGTAGTGCGTCTCTACACGCATCACGACCGCAAACGCTCACATTAAAATGTTACGGCCTCAATAAAGTCAAAGCCCCGTTACATGTGTAGCCCCAGGTTTAAGAGAAAGTACATACACACACAGACACACACACACACACACACACACACACACACACACACACACACAAACACACACCCTCATAGAAGGAAACTTCAAAGATGCAGACACTAAATAAAGCTGGCCGGGTTTTAGCAGTTTTCTACAGAACCGCTGATCTAAATAACTTCCCGTGCCGCACTGCTCTCCCTCAGGTCCTCAGTAACACACACACCAAGCAGGAAGTAGATCAGTGCAAGGGTTGAAGAGATAGTCGAAATTCAGACACACACACACACACGCACACTATTACTATTTAGTAGTATTATTTACTGCACTACTCTACTGAGGTGCAAGTACTTTACTTAAATATTGACTTAAATATATTAAATAGTTACTTAACAGATTCACATTTCCCTCAACAATAATGTGATCATGATGCATTGTTAGAATAAACTGTCCAAAAGTGTATAAATCAATTAATACATGTTTACATGTTAATGCATCATTCACATATTATAATATAATATATATTAATATATAATATAACATAATACAATATAATACAATATAATATATATTTATAAAATATATAATATCTAATGTAATATATTATAATATTTAATATTAATATATTATATAATGTAATATATTATTAGATATAATAATATATAATTCAATAAAGGATAATATAATACTATATGATATAATATAATATATTACAATATTATATAATACTATATAGTATACCATAATATATTACAATAGATATTATTATAATATAATATATAAATATAATGTAATATATTATTCTATATAATATATAATACAATATAATATAATACTATATGATATAATATAATATATTATAATATAATACTATGTCGTATACCATAATATATTGCAATAGATATTATTATATTATAATATAATGTAATATATTATTGTATATAATATATAATACAATATGATATAATATAATACAAAACAATATAATATAACGCTGTTGTGTACTTTTACGTTTGACATGTTAGCTACAATATAAAATGCTGGATTTAAGTAAATTTTACCCCACTGAAGTACCTGATCCTTTTACGTAGCGCACTATAAAAGGTTAAAAGTGTCGGATCCTAAATCTGCTCAGCTGTGAGTAAAAAGGTAACAGGTTTAAATTGAAGTCGTCAGCTGGTTCGTTTATTCTCCCATGATCCTCTAATTATAGCTGATATTAACGCAGTGGACAGGAATTAATTAAGAGCGGCCATTTTTAGAGCCTAATGGGAATATTTCACTCCAGAGGAGAAAATTCAATCTGCAGGTGTTAAAGGACAGAGAATATATATATATATATATATATATACTGTATATGTTTATATATATTATATAAATATATATCTCAGTGTTTTGGAGTCTGTGTTTACTGATAGTTCGCTAATGTTAGCATGCTAAAATGCTAAGCTAAGATGGTGAACATTGTAAACATTACACCTGATAAACATTAGCATGATAGCATTTAGCTCAAAGCTCCGCTTCAAGTACAGACATTAATAACTTAAGTCATTTTGTGTGTCATCATTACGCATCTTTCGTTTTCGTGTCTCATTTCATGCCGTGCCGACATTAGACGCTAAAAGCAAGTGGACCGAAAGTCAGGTGACAAATTAGGCTATAATTAAGAGCAGAAAGTCTTTTAAATAATAACGTTAACCACATGTTTAAAACTGCGTCTGTATGTGACAAGCTGGAAATGACAGCGGCGTTAAACGACACGTTGAACGACACGTTAAACGATTGTTGTTGTTATTTTTCTGATCCTGACTTTCACTCTTTTTAAAGTTTAGTTTTTCCATTTGGGCTGCAGGGCTGAAGGAGTTCATGCCGGTGTTAGCGTGCCGGTGTTAGCGCGCTGTTGTTAGCATGCCGTGTTAGCGTGCTGGTGTTAGCTTGCCGATGTTAGCGAGCTGATTCATGCCACTACAGATAAAATTAGATTTGTTGTTTAAAGTAGCATTTTTATACTTTTAATGTTGCTGTGTGTGTGTGTGTGTGTGTGTGTGTGTGTGTGTGTGTGTGTGTGTGTGTGTGTGTGTGTGTGTGTGTGTGTGTGTGTGTGTGTGTGTGCTGATTCTAGCATGCTGATGTTAGCGTGCTTTGGATGGTTTCATACCACCACAGAGAAAATAAAATGTGTTGTAATTTTAGTAAACTGACCCTTTTAAAGTAGTAATGTGAGTGTGTGTGTGTGTGAGTGTGTGTGAGTGTAAGTGTGTGTGTGTGTGTATGTACCCAGGGAATACACAGACCCATTTCCTGAGCTATCTTTGTCACTTGCTTGCCCTGTTTCTATAAATAGTTTGGTCCAGAGAGGACTGTGACTCTCAGGGAGGAGGAGGAATAAAAGGAGGAGGAGGAATAAGAGGAGGAATTAGAGGAGGGGGAGGAGGAGGAATAAGAGGTGGAGGAATAAGAGGAGGCGGAGGAAGAGGAATAAGAGGAGGGGGAGGAGGAGGATGAATAAGAGGAGGAGGAATAAGAAGAGGAATAAGAGGCGGAGGAATAAGAGGAGGAGGAGGAAGAGGAGGAGGAATATGAGGAGGAGACATAGGAGGTATAAGTGAGTAAAAGTATGAGCGCCAGAAGGAGGAAGACAAAGATGGAGATCTTGAAAGAGGAGGAGTCGGGCCATGAGGAGGAGGCAGAATACAAAGAGTCAGAGGACCAGGAGGACAAGAGGAAGAAAAGGAGGAGGGTTGGGGGTAAGAAGAAGGAGGAGGAAGAAGAGGAAGATCAGGAGTACAGGACAAAGACGTAGGGGGTCAGGAGGAGGAGATGCTGGGAGATGACAGGGAGGAAGAAGAGAGGAGGAGGAGGAGGAAGAGGAGGAGGGGGAGGAGGAAGAGGAGCGGAACAAGGTCCATAAAGAGGAGGTAATAAAGAGATTCTCCTCCTTTGTGAGGAGGCGGACTGTAGCACAGAAATGACGTATAAAAGCAGGAAAGAAGAAGACGAAGAGGAGGAGGAGAGGTGGGCGGTGAGGAAGGAAAGAACGAACACTGCAGGTCAAAGGTTAAAAAATATGTTCAACACAACCATTCTGCAGGAAAAAACTATTTTAATCTTCTGTGGAGTCAAACAGTCAGTGAGCAGGAAGTGAGCAGGAAATGAGCAGAAAATGAGCAGGAAGTGACCACAAGAGGGCGTAGAGCTGCACATAATGTGAGCGTCTCTACTGCAGGAGCATCAGACGCAACATTTATGGAGGTATTATTATTATTGTTTATTATTATTATTAGTTGTATTATTATTATTATTGTTGTTTATTATTATTAGTTTTATTATTATTATTATTAGTTTTATTATTAACTATTGTTGTTTATTATTATTATTATTATTATTATTATTATTATTAGCTTATTAGCTTTATTATTATTATTATTAGTTTTATTATTATTATTATTAGTTTTATTATTATTATCAGTTTTATTATTATTATTATTATTATTATTATTATTATTATTATTATTATTATTATTATTATTCCATCCATCCATCCATCCATCATCTACCGCTTATCCGGGATCGGGTCGCGGGGGCAGCAGTTCCAGTAAGGAACCCCAATCTTCCCTTCTCCGGGCCACATCCTCCAGCTCCGACTGGGGGATCCTGAGGCGTTCCCAGGCCAGTGAGGAGATATAATCTCTCCACCGAGTCCTGGGTCTTCCCCGGGGTCTCCTCCCAGCTGGACGTGCCTGGAACACCTCCCTAGGGAGGCGCCCAGGTGGCATCCTTACTAGATGCCCGAACCACCTCAACTGGCTCCTTTCAACGTAAAGGAGCAGCGGCTCTACTCCGAGTCTCTCACGGATGGCTGAGCTTCTCACCCTATCTCTAAGGGAGACGCCAGCCACCCGTCTGAGAAAACCCATTTCGGCCGCTTGTACCCGTGATCTCGTTCTTTCGGTCATGACCCAGCCTTCATGACCATAGGTGAGGGTAGGAACGAAGATCGACCGGTAGATTGAGAGCTTTGCCTTCTGGCTCAGCTCTCTTTTCGTCACAACGGTGCGGTAAAGCGACTGCAGTACCGCCCCCGCTGCTCCGATTCTCCGGCCAATCTCTCGCTCCATTGTCCCCTCACTCGCGAACAAGACCCCGAGGTACTTGAACTCCTTCACTCGGGGTAATGGCTCATTCCCTACCCGGAGTAGACAATCCACCGGTTTCCTGCTGAGAGCCATGGCCTCAGAGTTGGAGGTGCTGATCCTCATCCCAACCGCTTCACACTCGGCTGCGAACCGATCCAGTGACTGTTGAAGGTCACAGACCGATGATGCCATAAGGACCACATCATCTGCAAAGAGCAGCGATGAGATCCTCAGGTCACCGAACTGCAACCCTCTCTCCTCCACGACTACGCCTCGATATCCTATCCATGAAAATCACGGACAGGATTGGTGATAAAGCGCAGCCCTGGCGGAGGCCAACATTCACGGGAAACGAGTCCGACTTACTGCCGAGTATCCGGACACAACTCTCGCTTTGGGCGTACAGGGATTGGATGGCCCTCAAAAGTGACCCCCTCACCCCATACTCCCGCAGCACCTCCCACAGTATCACCCGGGGGACCCGGTCATACGCCTTCTCCAGATCCACAAAACACATGTAGACCGGATGGGCGTACTCCCAGGCCCCCTCCAGGATCCTTGCGAGAGTGAAGAGTTGGTCCGTTGTTCCACGACCAGGACGGAATCCGCATTGTTCCTCTTCAATCAGAGGTTCGACTACCGGCCGAACCCTCCTTTCCAGTACCTTGGAGTAGACTTTACCAGGGAGGCTGAGAAGTATGATACCCCTGTAGTTGGCACACACTCTCTGGTCCCCCTTTTTAAATAGGGGAACCACCACCCCGGTCTGCCAACCCCTAGGCACTGTCCCAGACTTCCACGCAATGTTGACGAGGCGTGTCAACCAAGACAGCCCCTCAACACCCAAAGCCTTCAGCATTTCTGGACGGATCTCATCAACCCCTGCGGCTTTGCCACTGTGGAGTTGTTTGACTACCTCAGTGACTTCCATCAGGGAAATTGACGATGATCCCCCATTAGCTTCCAGCTCTGCCTCAACAATAGAGGGCGTGTTAGTCGGATTCAGGAGTTCCTCAAAGTGCTCCTTCCAGCGGCCGATAACCTTCTCAGTTGAAGTCAGCAGGGTCCCACCCTTGCTGTACACAGCTTGGATGGTTCCTCGCTTCCCCCTCCTGAGGTGCCGGATGGTTTTCCAGAAGCACCTTGGTGCCGACCGAAAGTCCTTCTCCATAGCTTCTCCGAACTTCTCCCACACCCGCTGCTTTGCCTCTGACACGGCAGAAGCTGCCGCCCTTCTAGTCCTTCGATACCCTGCAACTGTTTCCGGAGTCCTCCTGGATAACATAACCCGGAAGGACTCCTTCTTCAGTCGGACGGCTTCCCTGACCACCGGGGTCCACCACGGTGTTCGAGGGTTACCGCCCCTTGAGGCACCTAAGACCTTGAGACCACAGCTCATCACCGCAGCTTCAGTAATAGAGGTTTTGAACATCGCCCACTCAGGTTCAATGCCCCCAACCTCCACAGGGATGGCTGAAAAGCTCCGCCGGAGGTGTGAGTTAAAGATCCCCAGGACAGGGGCATCCTCCAGACGTTCCCAGTTCACCCGCACTACCCGTTTGGGTTTACCAGGTCTGTCCAGAGTCTTCCCTCACCCCTTGATCCAACTCACCACCAGATGGTGATCAGTCGACAGCTCCGCCCCTCTCTTCACCCGAGTGTCCAAAACATGTGGCCTCAGGTCAGAAGATACGATTACGAAATCGATCATTGACCTTTGGCCTAGGGTGCTCTGGTACCACGTGCACTTATGAGCATCCTTATGTTCGAACATGGTGTTTGTTATGGCCATTCCATGGCTAGCACAGAAGTCCAACAACAAACGACCGTTCGGGTTTAGATCAGGGAGGCCCTTCCTCCCAATCACGCCTCTCCAGGTGTCTCCATCGTTTCCCACGTGTGCGTTGAAGTCTCCCAGCAAGACTACGGAGTCCCCTACTGGAGCCCCCTGCAGGGCTCCATTCAGGGTCTCCAAGAAGGCCGAATACTCAGAACTGCGGTTTGGGGCATAGGCACAAACAACAGTCAGAGTTTTCCCCCCCATAACCCGAAGGCGTAGGGAGGCGACCCTCTCGTCCACCGGGATAAACTCCAACGTAGCGGCGCTCAGCCGGGGGCTAGTGAGTATCCCCACCCTGGCCCGACGCCTCACACCTTGGGCAACTCCGGAGAAGAATAGAGTCCAACCCCTATCCAGGAGTACGGTTCCAGAGCCAAGACTGTGCGTGGAGGTAAGCCCCACCAGATCCAACTGGTAGCGATCCACCTCCCGCACTAGTTCCGGCTCCTTCCCTCACAGAGAGGTGACGTTCCACGTCCCCAGAGCCAGCCTCTGCTGCCCGGGTCTGGTCCGCCGAGGTCCCTGACCATCACTGCCACCCATGTGACAGCGCACCCGACCCCAGTGGTTTTTCCCATGAGTGGTGGGCCCACAGGATGGATGGATGGGAGGCACCACGTAGCTTCTTCGGGCTGTGCCCGACCGGGCTCCGTGGCAAACCCGGCCACCAGGCGCTCGCTGTCGGGCTCTCCCTCTGGGCCTGGCTCCAGACGGGGGCCCCGGGCTTCCTCCGGGCAGGGTCTCTCCTTTCCTTTCCCTTTCTTTCATGAAGTCGTTTTTGAACCATTCTTAGTCTGGCCCCTCACCTGAGACCAATTTGCCTTGGGAGACCCTACCAGGAGCACTAGGCTCCAGACAACACAGCTCTCAGGTTCATAGGGACACACAAACCTCTCCACCACGATAAGGTGATGGTTCCCAGAGAGGATTATTATTTTTATTGTTGTTTATTATTATTATTATTAGTTTTATTATTATTATTATTATTAGTTTTATTATTATTATTATTGTTTATTATTATTATTAGTTTTATTATTAGTATTAGTATTAGTATTGTTTATTATTATTATTGTTTATTATTGTTGTTTATTATTATTATTAGTTGTATTATTATTATTATTATTATTGTTTATTATTATTAGTTTTATTATTAGTATTATTATTCGTATTAGTTTTATTATTATTATTAGTATTATTATTATTATTGTTTATTATTATTATTATTATTATTATTATTATTATTATTGTTTATTATTATTAGTTTTATTATTAGTATTAGTATTAGTTTTATTATTATTATTATTATTATTAGTATTATTAGTATTATTATTATAATGTGAAGCTGATCACATGATTTAGTTTCTTCATCGTATATTTATCTCTCTATATATATATAATATATAATATATTTCTCTCTATATAATATATATATAATATATATTTATATAATATGATATATTTCTCTCTATAATATAATATATATATATATAATATATATATATTTATATATTATATATATAATATATATATATATATATATATAAATGTGTATATATATATATAATAAATATATATTATATATATATAAATATACATATAATATATATTTCTATAGATATATATATATATATATATATATATATATATATATATATATATATATGTATCTATATATAATAAATAATAAATACATAGTCGCAGTCAGTAATGCTTCACTTGGCTGGTGATCAAGCTGTAACTGGATGCCGACATTATTTAAGGAGAATCCAACGATTAAAGATAATAATCCAGTTTCTCCTTCAGATTCTCATCCGTCGCTCTAATGTCAACAAACACGTCGTCCCTCATTAATGACGAAGCAGCCCCACAGCCAATCAGAGACGAGGAAAAAACAATACTCTGTAGTATAAGTACTGCAGTTAAATACTTGAATATTTCTATTTCATGACACTTTGTTTCTTACATTACAATACTACATATTGAAAGCCAATATTGTAGTTTTTACTCCACTAGATGTTTTTGACAATATAGTTATTTTACAGATTTGGATTAATATTGCAAAATATTTGAACTTTGATAAGTAGTAATAAGCAGTAATATGCAGTAATAAGCAGTAATAAGCAGTAATAAGTAGTAATAAATAGTAATAAACAGTAATAAGCAGTAATACATAGTAATAAGTAGTAATAAGCAGTAATAAGTAGTAATAAGCAGTAATAAGTAGTACTAAGGAGTAATACGCAGTAATAAGTAGTAATAAGTAGTACTAAGGAGTAATAACCAGTAATACGCAGTAATACGTAGTAATAAGCAGTAATAAGCAGTAATAAGCAGTAATAAGCAGTAATATGCAGTAATAAGCAGTAATAAGTAGTAATAAATAGTAATAAGCAGTAATAAGCAGTAATAAGTAGTAATAAGCAGTAATAAGTAGTACTAAGGAGTAATACGCAGTAATAAGCAGTAATAAGTAGTAATAAGTAGTACTAAGGAGTAATAACCAGTAATACGCAGTAATACATAGTAATAAGCAGTAATACGCAGTAATAAGTAGCAATAAGCAGTAATAAGTAGTAATAAGCAGTAATAAGTAGTAATAAGTAGTACTAAGGAGTAATAACCAGTAATACGCAGTAATACGTAGTAATAAGCCGTAATAAGCAGTAATAAGTAGTAATAAGTAGTAATAAGTAGTAATAAGCAGTAATAAGTAGTACTAAGGAGTAATAAGCAGTAATACGTAGTAATAAGCAGTAATAGGTAGCAATAAGTAGTAATAAGCAGTAATAAGTAGTACTAAGGAGTAATAAGCAGTAATACGCAGTAATACGTAGTAATAAGCAGTAATAGGTAGTAATAAGCAGTAATAAGTAGTACTAAGGAGTAATAAGCAGTAATACGCAGTAATACGTAGTAATAAGCAGTAATAGGTAGTAATAAGCAGTAATAAGTAGTACTAAGGAGTAATAAGCAGTAATACGCAGTAATACGTAGTAATAAGCAGTAATAAGTAGCAATAAGTAGTAATAAGTAGTAATAAGCAGTAATAAGTAGTACTAAGGAGTACTAAGGAGTAATACGCAGTAATACGTAGTAATAAGCAGTAATAAGTAGCAATAAGTAGCAATAAGTAGTAATAAGTAGTAATAAGCAGTAATAAGTAGTACTAAGGAGTAATAAGCAGTAATACGCAGTAATACGTAGTAATAAGCAGTAATACGCAGTAATACGTAGTAATAAGCAGTAATAGGTAGCAATAAGTAGCAATAAGTAGTAATAAGTAGTAATAAGTAGCAATAAGTAGCAATAAGTAGTAATAAGCAGTAATAAGTAGTACTAAGGAGTAATAAGCAGTAATACGCAATAATACGTAGTAATAAGCAGTAATAGGTAGTAATAGGTAGTAATAAGTAGTAATAAGTAGTAATAAGCAGTAATAAGTAGTACTAAGGAGTAATAAGCAGTAATACGCAGTAATACGTAGTACTAAGGAGTAATAAGCAGTAATCCGCAGTAATACGTAGTAATAAGCAGTAATAGGTAGTAATAAGTAGTAATAAGCAGTAATAAGTAGTACTAAGGAGTAATAAGCAGTAATACGCAGTAATACGTAGTAATAAGCAGTAATAGGTAGTTCAGACAGTATTAGTTGTGGAGCTGCAGCTGGTTTTAAATAGCTGCTGATCTTTAAAGCTTCAGCAGATAATCTCTTCACTTAAGAACCAACGAGGAGACGCCCGGTCCACCACAGAAGAAGCGTTCACGTCCACAACATGCAAATGTGTCACAACCTGCAGGTGTGTGCATGCCCCCCCCCCCTCTACATAGGAACTCTAAAGAGTGCAAGGCGAGTTTATCTCTAACTCTCAAAGTGTTTAAATATAACTTCTACAGCCTGAAGACAAAGTGCAAAATAAACAAATAATAAAATACATTTAATAACATTTATAAACGTCTACAGTCTGGGGTTTGTAGTTTTCTGGGAGTTTGTTCCTGATAAGTGAATAAGTGACTCTGAGGACAGACGGCAGACGTTTCCAGCTCTTTGTAGTCGTGCTGCATCGATTCATTTATTATGTTTAGTTTCTGTTTGTATTCTGAGTCTTGTTGCGTCTCCTTGTGGTGCTTTTGTGTTTGCATCTATTAAAAGTAATTTGTTGTGTCTTTGTAGTTGTTTACGTTTCTATGTGGTTGTTTCGTGTCTCTTTGTAGTTTTAGGCTCTTTGCGCCTCCTTGTGGATCTCGGTGGTTTTGCATCTTGTAGTTGTGCGTCTCTTTGTCGCTGTTATGTTTATGTTGTTGGTCGTTTTGTGTCCCTGACACTTTGGGCGCTGAGTGAAAAGACGAGACCAGGCAGGGAGGCTCTCACTAGCCATGTGCATTGTGGGAAACTTTAGGACTAAAAGTCCAGATAACTCCACCTCTTAAAAAAACTATAAATATAAACATAATATAAATAAATATAAATAAATAAATATAAATATAAATATAAATATAAATATAAATATAAATAAATATAAATATAAATAAATATAAATAAATATAAATATAAATAAATAAATAAATAAATAAATAAATATAAATATAAATAAATATAAAATAAATGTTTACATAGTAGAAATAAATATAAACATAATATAAATATAAACATAATATCAATAAATATAAACGTAATATAAATAAATATAAATATAATATAAATAAATATAAACCTAATATAAATAAATATTAACATAACATAAATAAATATAAACCTAATATAAATAAATATAAAAATAATATAAATAAATATAAACATAATATAAATAATTATAAATAAATATATAATCTAAATAAATATAAACATAATATAAATAATTATAAATAAATATATAATCTAAATAAATATAAACATAATATAAAATAAATATAATACAAAATAAAGTTATATACATTTATGGAAGGTTTTTTATTTGCAGTTCATCACAAAGATGTTTATTTATTTTCACAGTGAATCTGAGACATAAAATAGTGCAGGTTACAATATAACATAATATAAAATAAAGGTTTTTATGTGCAGTTCATCATAAATCTCATTATTTATTTATGATAATCTGTTTGTTGCTCCTCATTAATTATCAACACGTAGTGTGTGTGTTTGCAGAGACGCCTCTCGTCCTCATATCTCTGTTCACTTCAATGGGATCCATAATGCAGACGCAGCCTTGAAGTGTTAATGAATGATTATTCTGGGATGTTGAAGTGGCCCGGCGGCTCCATTCATCTCCGGTCAACCTGCACTGAAGGGAGCGATTACAAAAGGACGAGCTGCTGCTCAACACGCTGGTCGGGGGTCAGCGGCTCGGCCCGGCGGCGGCCGCAGACAGACAGGAAGCTGCTGTCAGATCAGATCCTCCTGCACGGTCACAGAGTTATTTTAAAACAGCAGCTTAGTGTGTCTCACTCCGGGTTTCCTCTCCATCCGTCCTGCACCGACTGCTCCCTCAGGTTGTATTTCACTAAAGTCTCATAGTTTCTGTGCTTGTTATTCTGCTGGACCGTCTCACGAGCTCTCAGCATCTCTCTGTGTTGATGTTTGAAGTTTTAGGAGGTTTGATGATTCACAATAATCCTCTTTCTGCTGCGCCTGGAAGATTTCCAGTCAAACAAAGCAACAGAAGTTCAATAATAATATGATTTGTTTCCATCGTCCATCGAGCTTCAACACTTTATTGAGTCCATGTTTGACGGTGGATTGATTCTATGTTGTAAAGTGAGTTTTAATTAGAGCTCTATTCATCTATTCATGTTGAAAGGATATTTGAACTTTTAAGAACGATCTTTATCATCGAATATATTAAATAATGTCTAAACTAAAGCTGTATTTGAACAGTTTTTATTCAGTTCTATGAAGTTTATTACGCTCTCATAGTTCATGTGTTACAGGAGGATTAAATCTGCCTTCTTGTTGTTTTTAGACAAATTAAACACTTTCTTTTTTGCTGAACTGAGATTTGATGGATTTAATCTTTTGACATAAAATGTGTTTTTATGCACATTTTTAATTTGCACATAATAAAAAACCTGAGAAAATGTAGAAATAATAAGTGAGAAGTTTATTAGAAGCGGGTGATAATTCAATGTTCATCACAAGCTGATATATATTTCATTTTTAATATCGATACTTATTTTTTGTTAACAAAAAAAATACTTTTTAAATAAGAAATGTTGAACCACAGAAACAGTAAAATTACTTTTCTTTAATAAACAATTCAGATTATTTCTTTGTGTTTTTGTCCATCACGCTTCAGTTCTACTGTATTATTTTAATTTCTTTATATATATACTTCTTCGGATTGAATCTGTGTTTTGTTGGTGAGTCAGATCAACATATTCGATGATTAATAATCTGAGCAGAGATTTGTTGACATGAAGTGTGTTTTTATGCACATTTTTAATTTGCACATGTAAAATCCAGAGTGATTCAGGAAATGACTCAGACAGTGTGTGTCCGGGCGGATCAGAGGACACATTAATATATTAATATTATTATTAATAATATGAATAATGCTGAAACTGGGGTAACAAGGGGCAACAGTGTTATGACTCAATACATAAATATACATAAAGAACACACCAGCATAAAATCTACTCTTTGTGCATTCTGAGCAACGGAATACACTTTTGTCTAAATCAGTAAAACAAAAAGGAGGATTATTTTATTACATATAACAAATTAAGTAAATTAATAAATAGAAATAGACATTGTTACATATATACTGTTCAACAGACTGTATATGTTTTGAAACTATTAATTAAAAATAGATATAGTATTATTAAGATACAATTAAAACCTCCGTGTACAGTTTCAAAGTGAAGTTTTCTCACTAAATTAAAACATGTTGCAGTTCACAAACGTTGTCGAGTAGATTAGTTGTTAGTGACGGTTGAGATGTAAACATCGCAGGATCATCGCAGTTGTTGTGATGCAGCTTGTTCTTCCTCATAATGTTACATTAAGAACTACAAATCTGTGTTGAAATCTGCAGGAGAACTAGCTAACATTAGCTGTTAGCTGTAAGATGTTAGCTTTAAACTGTTAGCTGTTAGCAGCTTGTGAACGGAGTTCCAATAGAGTTACATTATGATGCGTTCATGCTCTTCAGTAAAAATTAGTACTGGTTGAAGGTACATGATAAGATTATTAGTACCTCGGGGTCTTGTTTGCGAGTGAGGGGACGATGGAGCGAAAGATCGGCCGGAGAATCGGAGCAGCGGGGGCGGTATTACAGTCACTTTACCGCACCGTTGTGACGAAAAGAGAGCTGAGCCAGAAGGCAAAGCTCTCGATCTACCGGTCGATCTTCGTTCCTACTCTCACCTATGGTCATGAAGGGTCATGACCTAAAGAACGAGATCACGGGTACAAGCAGCTGAGATGGGTTTTCTCAGACGAGTGGCGTCTCCCTTAGAGATAGGGTGAGAAGCTCAGCCATCAGGAGAGACTCGGAGTAGAGCCGCTGCTCCTTTACGTTGAAAGGAGCCAGTTGAGGTGGTTCATCTAGTAAGGAGCCACCTGGGCGCCTCCCTAGGGAGGTGTTCCAGGCACGTCCAGCTGGGAGGAGACCCCGGGGAAGACCCAGGACTCGGTGGAGAGATTATATCTCCTCACTGGCCTGGGAACGCCTCAGGATCCCCCAGTCGGAGCTGGAAGATGTGGTCCGGAGAAGGGAAGATTGGGGTTCCTTACTGGAGCTGCTGCCCCCGCGACCCGACCCCGGATAAGATGTAGACGATGGATGGATGATGTGTTCAAATGTAGTTTTGTAAAATGTAGTTTTTGGTGAGAAACTTGAATGAATCCAGATGTTTGAAGATGTTTTCACAGCAATATACCAGAAACCAGTCTGAAGTAATAAAGAAGTGATGTTGAGTTCATGGAGTTATTGTTTAGTTTTGTTGGTATAGAGAATCGTGGAGTTTTACTGGTGTTGGTGTCGACACAAACAGACATTTCTGGAAACGCGGCATCCCTAATAATAGTACAAATGAATGAATTATCTTACTTCTTAATTCAATTTATTTGCATATATATATATATATATATATATATATACAGTGTTTCCCCTACCATTGTCTTGAAGGGGCGCAACTCACTTTTCACATTGACAGGTCTCTTTTATTAAATAAACTAAAAGTTTATGTTATTTATCTAATGTGTGTGCACATTTCAGTTTGTACTGTCTACTTTGCGCATTCAAATTCTCTCCTTCGCTCCGTTTTGCGAAGGGTGGGGCTTCATACCTGACACACTCACACATGCACACACCTACAGAGCGGAAGAAATGAGACGAGATAACTTCATAGAAACCGCCCTTTATCTAAATTAATCTAAATTAATCTCATCAATATTTGCTGTGAGAAGCATTTCAAAATATTCAAATGTATTTAGAAGATGAATCAATGAGTAGCATTATAAACTGTAAACATGTCTTTTATTTAATACTCTTTCTCACAATTATCTCAGACAACACAGGCCAACAGTTTGACATGAAGTGCAATTTAAAATCTGTCATAACATCTTTCATCGCACAATAAACAATATGTTTAAAGTTGTGTCTTTGACTTCATGTGTGAAGCCTCCATTAGCCCCCTGTCCTCTACCACCTGCAGTCCACTGCAATACATCTCTGATGGAGCTGTTAATGTGTCTCAGGTAGACCGACGTTAACGTGTCTCAGGTAGACTGAAGTTGATGTGTCTCAGGTAGACCGACGTTAACGTGTCTCAGGTAGACTGAAGTTGATGTGTCTCAGGTAGACCGATGTTAATGTGTCTCAGGTAGACTGATGTTAATGTGTCTCAGGTAGACCGATGTTAACGTGTCTCAGGTAGACCGATGTTAACGTGTCTCAGGTAGACCGATGTTAATGTGTCTCAGGTAGACCGATGTTAACGTGTCTCAGGTAGACCGATGCTAATGTGTCTCAGGTAGACCGATGTTAATGTGTCTCAGGTAGACCGATGTTAATGTGTCTCAGGTAGACCGACGTTAATGTGTCTCAGGTAGACTGACGTTAACGTGTCTCAGGTAGACCGATGTTAATGTGTCTCAGGTAGACCGATGTTAATGTGTCTCAGGTAGACCGACGTTAACGTGTCTCAGGTAGACCGATGTTAATGTGTCTCAGGTAGACCGATGTTAATGTGTCTCAGGTAGACCGATGTTAATGTGTCTCAGGTAGACCGATGTTAATGTGTCTCAGGTAGACCGATGTTAATGTGTCTCAGTTAGACAATGTTAATGTGTCTCAGGTAGACCGGTGTTAATGTGTCACAGGTAGACCGATGTTAACGTGTCTCAGGTAGACCGATGTTAACGTGTCTCAGGTAGATGATGTTAATGTGTCTCAGGTAGACCGATGTTAATGTGTCTCAGGTAGACTGATGTTAATGTGTCTCTGGTAGACTGATGTTAACGTGTCTCAGGTAGACCGATGTTAATGTGTCTCAGGTAGACTGATGTTAATGTGTCTCAGGTAGACCGATGTTAATGTGTCTCAGGTAGACCGATGTTAATGTGTCTCAGGTAGACTGATGTTAATGTGTCTCTGGTAGACTGATGTTAACGTGTCTCAGGTAGACCGATGTTAATGTGTCTCAGGTAGACTGATGTTAATGTGTCTCAGGTAGACCGATGTTAATGTGTCTCTGGTAGACCGATGTTAATGTGTCTCTGGTAGACCGATGTTAATGTGTCTCAGGTAGACCGATGTTAATGTGTCTCAGGTAGACCGATGTTAATGTGTCTCTGGTAGACCGATGTTAATGTGTCTCAGGTAGACCGATGTTAATGTGTCTCAGGTAGACCGATGTTAATGTGTCTCAGGTAGACCGATGTTAATGTGTCTCAGGTAGAAGATGTTAATGTGTCTCAGGTAGAAGATGTTAATGTGTCTCAGGTAGACCGATGTTAATGTGTCTCAGGTAGACCGATGTTAATGTGTCTCAGGTAGACCGATGTTAATGTGTCTCAGGTAGACCGATGTTAATGTGTCTCAGGTAGACCGATGTTCATGTGTCTCAGGTAGACCGATGTTAATGTGTCTCTGGTAGACCGATGTTAATGTGTCTCAGGTAGACCGATGTTCATGTGTCTCAGGTAGACCGATGTTAATGTGTCTCAGGTAGACCGATGTTAATGTGTCTCAGGTAGACCGATGTTAATGTGTCTCAGGTAGACCGATGTTAATGTGTCTCTGGTAGACCGATGTTAATGTGTCTCAGGTAGACCGATGTTCATGTGTCTCAGGTAGACCGATGTTAATGTGTCTCAGGTAGACCGATGTTAATGTGTCTCAGGTAGACCTATGTTGATGTGTCTCAGGTAGACCGATGTTAATGTGTCTCAGGTAGACAGATGTTAAAGTGTCTCAGGTAGACCGATGTTAATGTGTCTCAGGTAGACCGATGTTAATGTGTCTCAGGTAGACCGATGTTAATGTGTCTCAGGTAGACCGATGTTAATGTGTCTCAGGTAGACAGATGTTAATGTGTCTCAGGTAGACCGATGTTAATGTGTCTCTGGTAGACCGATGTTCATGTGTCTCAGGTAGACCGATGTTAAAGTGTCTCAGGTAGACCGATGTTAATGTGTCTCTGGTAGACCGATGTTAATGTGTCTCAGGTAGACCGATGTTCATGTGTCTCAGGTAGACCGATGTTAATGTGTCTCAGGTAGACCGATGTTAATGTGTCTCTGGTAGACCGATGTTAAAGTGTCTCAGGTAGACCGATGTTAATGTGTCTCAGGTAGACAGATGTTAATGTGTCTCAGGTAGACAGATGTTAAAGTGTCTCAGGTAGACCGATGTTAATGTGTCTCAGGTAGACCTATGTTGATGTGTCTCAGGTAGACCGATGTTAATGTGTCTCAGGTAGACCGATGTTAATGTGTCTCAGGTAGACCGATGTTAATGTGTCTCAGGTAGACCGATGTTAACGTGTCTCAGGTAGACCGATGTTAACGTGTCTCAGGTAGACCGATGTTAATGTGTCTCAGGTAGACCGATGTTAATGTGTCTCAGGTAGACCGATGTTAATGTGTCTCAGGTAGACCGATGTTAATGTGTCTCAGGTAGACCGATGTTAATGTGTCTCAGGTAGACCGATGTTAACGTGTCTCAGGTAGACCGATGTTAATGTGTCTCAGGTAGACCGATGTTAATGTGTCTCAGGTAGACCGATGTTAATGTGTCTCAGGTAGACCGATGTTAATGTCTCTCTGGTAGACCGATGTTAACGTGTCTCAGGTAGACGATGTTAATGTGTCTCAGGTAGACCGATGTTCATGTGTCTCAGGTAGACGATGTTAATGTGTCTCAGTATAATCTGGTGTTCTGGCTCTTCTATATGTTGCCTTTAATACGTCACATTACAAAGGTCAGGGACCGTATCATCACATCGTGTTTCAGCTTCAGTCAGATATACAGACTAAATGTAGGCTGCAGTATAAACGTCCTTCTTCTAATTATATTTTAATAACTGAACTGTAACTTTGCATCTTTTTTAGAGACATCTGTCAGAAATGTCTCATATTTACGGTCCGTACGATGTTACAGAAATAAATCACATTTAGAGACGGAGGTGGTCCAGTATTAATTTATTTTTGTGAGACGATCCAGTATTTAATATTTTATTTATTTATTCGATGAGGTAGATGAGTAGATTTTATAGACGGAATCGGAGTTTCAGGCTTCCGGTGGAATCGCAATGCATGCTGGGGTGGCAAGACTAGAGAAGTGAGCACCAACTCTACAAGGGCCGCCATATTGGATTTCTTCTCTACGTGTTTACATTGTATTTGGCTAGTTGTTAGTGTGTAATCATCGCTCTTCTAGTTCTGGGATTAGGACACATTGTGTGGTGAAAGGATGTTCAAACTGTGGGAGAAAGATAAATCAATGGGCAGAATCTCATTGCGAGCTTCACGATTGCAAACATTGCGACTGCGAGCCCCCGTTCAAACTATTTCCATTTCCAACAGCACTAAAGAACAAAGACAGAAGGCTAGCATGGACCAAAGCTGTAAAGAGACAGGATTACAATGGGAAGTCTTGGGAGCCCAAGAAATCTTCATTTCATGCAAGTAAACCAACAAATGAATCCCTGATCCTGAACTCGACCTGGGGTGTGTCGTCTATCTACTATTTATATATTGACAAATGTACTTTCTATATATTGAGTTTTATAATAATGAACAAACACAAGTTAGGTATATATTTATAACAGCTTACCCTGCAACACAACTGCAATCAGCACTTATGATATCGCCAGTTTTCTGTGCAGATCCATGCTGAATGTGGCGTGTGGGAAACTTTCATTGAATGAGAACATTTAGCTTTCAAAAAGCAAAACTCTGAAAAAAGAATCTGCGAGAGGATTGAAAGATATTTGTTTCAAACAGTCTAAATGCTTTGGCTTCTTTGTATTCGTTCAAAGTTCGTTTATGAAACTCGACATGGTTCCCTGGGGGGTCAGACATTACAAATAATGTTGTATCGCTGAGGTATATCGGCGGCCAAGAAGTCATGCTGTTGTTTTCATTGACCCGGCCATCCTGCAGTGTCAAGGGATCAGGCACTGAAACGTCACTCGGCATAACCAAAAGCTTAGTCTTTTATTTTTCTGTGATTGAAAATCTTTCGTTAGCTCTTGGTTGCTCCTCAATGCCCGTCTCTGATGCAGCAAACACCCTGGCAATAAGCTCCAGTTCTGTTCCTGAAACCTTTAAATACTTTCAAAGCTTCGACTTTCCTCATCTGAACCTCATCATAAGAGACTCAGAACTCATTGTAGAGCAGTAGGTTTGTTTACAACATGCTTGAAGAATAAATACAATGTAAACACGTAGAGAAGAAATCCAATATGGCGGCCCTTGTAGAGTTGGTGCTCACTTTTCTAGGCTTGCCACCCCAGCATGCATTGTGATTCCACCAGAAGCCCGAAACGCCGATTTCGTCTATAGAGAGCCGAAGTCATGACGTCACTTCCTGTCTGGCGTCAGTACAATCTGTCATCCAGCCGTTATTTCATCGTTCTGTCTGAAAACATGAAGTTCCTATGTTCCCGACAGCGTTCTGCTGATCGACTGAGACTTTGCAGCTCAGATATTCACATTGAACTGCTCAGCAACCCGTTTGCAGTTGACTTAAATATGTTCCATATCTTTTTGCACTTTATCCAATATGTGTATCCTGTTCAATAAATGTGGACCGTGTTCGGCCCTCTCTGTGATTGAGTTTGACCCCCCCGGTCTACTGCTGTTGCTTTGTGCAGTTTCTCCTCTGCTCGGTTTCGCAAAGGGCGGGGCTCCGCCCTCTACACACACACGTGTGAACACACCTTTACCTATAGCCAGAGACAGAGCGGAGGAAAGAGAGGGGAGAACTAAAAACAAATCCGCTGCTAAATGTTTTACTTTAAATGACACAGTATAATTATTTATTACTTGTTAATCATGTAAAAAAATGTCAGCTCAAAATTGTCTGCGAGCCATATTGCGTTATCGAAAGAGCCATATGTTCCCGACCCCTGAGTTAACGTCTCATATTCATTCATTACTGGACAGTAAATATTAATCCTCTGTCTGTGTTTACATTCCTCTGCCAGTTATTTGTTTATTAGCTTAGCTTAGCTTAGCTTAGCTTAGTTTAGCTCCGCTGTTTTCATGCAGAACGTGAACAGGCTTCCAGTCGTGCAAACAAAAGAAACGATGTTGGTAGATTTGTTTAGTCGTTAGAATACGTGTTTCGTAAAGTGGTTATGATGATTTAACATTTCCCATCAGGCAACGCTGCCAGGAAGTCACAGTTTCACTTCGGCTCTCTTCTGAAAACTGATTTTTATTTTTGATTGAGGAACTAAACTCTAGCTTCCTGTAGTTTCCTCGCTATAATTTCTCTGTGTGGTTTAATATATCATCATATATAATAAATAATGCTCCTCAGGCTAACTACTCTTTGCACCCAACAGCCAGAGAGGAGCGTCAGAAGTCTCCGCCTCTCTCCGTCCAACATGGACACTTTTTTACGCCGTCACTTTAAGAGGAAGGAATCGGCTCTGCACGCGGGCGCAGAGGCCTGCCGCCAGCGGAGGCCCAGCGTGGCCATCCCGACCAGCAAGGCCCGCCGGAGGTCCAACGCCGGGCTGCCGTCCTTCACCCTGACCCGGCGGCGGCGGTCCAGTGTGCAGCTGCAGGCGGCGCTGCCGTGTGCGGGAGGGGGGCGTCTAGCAAAGACGGGCAGGCATAACATGTGGGCGGGACACGTCCGCCGGCGCTCCAGCACCACCACGCCCAGCTACAACCCAAGGTTCGCCGTGTGCAGGAGGAAGGTGGGAAAACTGCGAACCATCACCACGCACCTGCTGGGCCCGTCCATTCTGCTCGCCAGTCTCATCCAGATGGCGGAGGAGGAGGGGGCGGAGCTCCCGGCCGGGGAGCAGCAGGTGGAGGTGAAGGGCGGGACCAACAACAGGAGGATGTTCTCACGCTCCAGCAGCCTCCACTCGGACAGCAGCGATTACTCCACCGCCAATGACAGCCAATCAGAGGCCAGCCAGCTGTCTGAGGCTGAGCTGCTGGTCGCAGAAGAAGAGGAAGACAACCAGCGCGCCTCCTCCTCCTCCTCCTGCGCCCTGCACGTGGTGAGAGAAACCCCCCGGCCTCCGCCTCCGTCACGGCCCCTGATCCGGGCCCCTCGCTGCCTGCGCAGGAACTCCTCCCAGCTGTTGTTGGCGGGAGACTCCGCCTCCTACGGCCGCTGCCGCGCCTCCAGCCAGAGGAAGAGGAGGAGGATCTCCACCATCTCCAAGGCCGGGAGCCCCTGGCCGGGGAGAGGCCTCGCGCTGCCCAACCGCAGGAGTTCAGTCTACTACCTGCACAACCCGGCCGTCTACAGGGGCCCCGTACCCCTCAGCCCGCTGGGGGCCCGCGGCTACGACTCGCACCTGGAGAGCTGGAGCGGCTTCCTGCTGTATGTAGTCCTGCAGACGTATTCATCAAGCTTCCTGCAGGGAAATGCTCCTAATGTCGGAAAATAAATCTCCGACAGTTTGGTTGCTGCTTTCACAAAACACCTAATTTAAGATTTTCCTTAAAGTCTGAGTTTATATATTTCCTTAAAATAAAGTCGGTTGCACAAAACACCCTTAAGTCTTAAAATGTTATTTAAGTATTTAGTGTTTTCTCCTTATCTTTGAGGAATCCCTTAAAGTTAAAGTAAAGAAACAAACTTCTGGTTCCTCTGAAGTCTTAACTCATGAAGCTTTAAGTAACTTTGAGTTTAATGTTAAAGTTTTCTCACCAGTTTGTTGGATTCTATAAATATAACGGACAAGTTGTTCTATTTCTTCAGATTTCTTGAATTAATCTTTGCTGCACCCTCCCACATTCGTTGTTTTCTGTTATTTGCGGATCAAAATAACTTTTTAAAGTTTCTCTTTCTGCATTTAGTGAAGTTCAATCTTTTCCTCCTCTGACCCGGTGTTCTCGTCTTCTTGCTTTCACTTTTTAAATGAAGACGAATGAAGAATATAAAGTCTGCATTAAAGATGTAAAACTTGTTTTTCTTTAACGAAGGAAACATTTGAAGCGACTCTGAACATCCTGATTCCCTCAGCTTAGAAGAGACTGGCCCCTAAATACTGAAGGAGAAAACTGAAGGTGTTTTGTGTAATTGGTAAAGTCGTCCACGAATCATCGTGAACTCTTTAAGGACTTTTGTTAAAATGGCAGAAAGAGGTTTGTGTTTCAGTGCAACACTGAAAGTTTCTTTACTGAGCTGAAAGTAAACTTTGTTCATCAGTCTTTGAGTCTGGTTCTTTAATTCTTCAACTTCCTTCGACAGCACCGCTGACCGGCCAGCAGTCACAGAATGAATCAAATCGGGGACATTTTCCTTCGTTCATACCAAATATATGAAGAACTAAATAGACCAGCATGGTGAATGAATATCAGTCGGTACAAACATCATCTGGTGAATCGGCGCCTGCGTTTCAAACACTTCCGAAGATCCTTTGCAACACTTAGTTTATTCAGAGATCTTCATTAACATCCAGGAGTTCTCTTCAGGTTCGGAGCTTCACTTATGAAAACATTAATGCCCCACGTGAGGGAATAATTCACCGTCTAGTTAAAGATGAGAAATGACATTCTGAACTTTCCCCAAACTGGAATGAATTGTTCTTCAAGTTATTCTCAGGAACTTGAAGTCGTCTGTAAAGAAATCTTTTAAAAAGTGCATCTCGTGTTCACCTCAGGTTCATTTATACACCTCTGGACTTCACCAGCGTGTATATGTGTAACATTTCTCCGCCTCGATAACTGCTTTAGAAAACCTCTGTGACAGAACGGACTTCCTGTTTGACGTTCACATGTTGGATTTAGAGCCTAAAAGTGTTATATACAAATATATATATTTATAATCTCGTTTTGCACAGAAGTGCTTCATGTTCACGCACGTACTCGTAGAATCGGAGTTACATTCAGTATCTCCTATCTGTGGGGCATCCTGGTGTTCCTGCTGTCTGTGCTGCAGGATGTTGATCGTTGTTTGTAAAGTGAATAACAAGTGAAAGAGCAAAAAGGTTTCGGAGCTCTTTATGAAACACGGACAGTTATTGACCTTCAGAAACACAACATTAATAAATCATAATAAATAAACACATCAGGATTAGAAGACTCAAACATCCCACAAGCAGCTCCC
>NW_021166903.1:0-67500 GCF_900634415.1 Cottoperca gobio | reverse complement strand
CACATCACTCAGAAAGCGCCGACCTGCGCCAAGGTCAGCGGTGCATTCAGGGGCTCTATGTCTTAGTTCAACTAAATTTTCCCATTTGGGAACACATTTGTCAGATTATTCTGACGGCACTTGAAAGCAGCATTCATCTCGCAACGTTAGCGAAATAATGCATTTGTCCATCCTGTGATACATAAAGTTTTGTTAATTCTCTTCTGTTTGTTTTTTTGCGCTATCGTTCATTCAAACAACCGATACGTCCAACAAAACACACGGTCGCTGAGTTGTACAAAATATTTAATCATTTATAGTTTTATAATTGCACATTAACTTCAATGGGACTTCCTGTTAAAGACTTTCCTTTTTGATAAAGCTTATAGTTAGGGCTGGCTCAGGTTTGCCCTGGATCAGCCCCTAGTTATGCTGCTATAGGCTTAGACTGCCGGGGGACACCTCCCTGCTCTCTTCCTTCTCTTCCTCTCTCCTCTCCTCCCTCTCTTCTTCTCCCTCTCTACCTGTATGCATTTATGTAAATGTATGTTACTAACTCATCATCCGGGGTATCATCCCCAGAGTTTCTGTGTCTCATGTGGCAGGTTGCCACTGATAAAGTTTACGTCAGGATCATGAATCGTGGCTGCGCCTGCTGCCCTGGTCCTGCTGGACACCGGGAAGCCTTTTTGACATTTTCCTGGATTCATCCAAACTTTCTCTTTTTCAACACAATATCATTTCTGTCAAATGTTGTATTTGTACTATGTTGTTTATCCTGTACACACGACATCTATTGCACGTCTGTCCGTCCTGGGAGAGGGATCCCTCCTTAGTTGCTCTCCCTGAGGTTTCTTCCATTTTTCCCCCCTTTAATTTTGGGGTTTCTTTTAGGAAGTTTTTCCTTGTGCGATGCGAGGGTCTAAGGACAGAGGGTGTCGTAACCTGACTGTGTACAGTCTGTAAAGCACACTGAGACAAATGTATAATTTGTGATATTGGGCTATACAAATACATTTGATTTGATTTGATTTGTTTGTGTTTCAGTATCACAACAAGGTGACGTGCTTCATGCTGCAGCAGATAGAGGAGTGCTGCTCTCTGGGAGCTCACGCTGCCGTCATCATCCCTCCTACCTGGATCATCAGGGTCCGCAGAACACAGGTACACACACACGTCTGTCTGTCTGACCTTGTGAGGACCCTCACCGACAGTGCGTTCCCTAACTGTAACCTTAACCATCACAACTAAATGTGCTCAAATTGCCGAAACGTCCTCACGATGCAGAAATGTCCTCTTATTCAAGAAATGTCCCCACAATGCAGAAATATCTTCACAATCCTGAAACGCCCTTTTAAGTCATTTTAAAAATACTGTGTGTGTTTCTAATTTTTGCACAAAGCACTTTAGTCAACAATCATTGTTTTAAAAGCGTTTTAATCACGTGTTGTTGATCTTTATGTTCACTATTTTCCATATAGATATAATTTTCTCAAAAACATATACAAATACAAAGCGTTCTTATCAATTCTTTGACTGGTTAGCAGGTACGTTGTGTTTGTTTGTAGACTTTGAGAGCCGTTTGTTCATAAACTGTAAAACGTTTTAAGGGTCGACTTTTCGCTCCCCACAAGGGAGGTTGGTCCCCACAACATCAGTGCAATACCAGGGTCCTCACACTGTAGTATAAACGATGATACACACACATGTCGTGTTTGTCTTGCTCTCTGCAGTCATCTCTAAAGTCGAGTAAAAAGAAGAAAAGGACGTCGCTGAAATGTAACAAGTCGAGCAAGAAGGTATCAGAGGTGAGAAAGAGACGATACTCAGCAGGTTGTTTTATCATTTTACAAATCTTTACAAAGGTTTGTAGTAATACTGGAATCATTGCTTTAAAACGCAAGTTTGCACTTCACCTGATCAAAACTTTAATAAAACCAAAAACTGTAATAAAATGTTTTGATTGATATATATATATTATATATATATAATGGATCCCCCCATCATAACCTGTGGGGGCCAACGAGTGAAAGTCAACTTTAACTTTAACTTTAACTTCAGGTCAACTTTTTTCTTGATATAAAATTTGTCTTAAAACCCAGAAATAAGATCAGGCGTGATTCAATAAGAATTACTGTTCATCTTATCCTTATCGTCTTTATTGTAAAGCACTTTGTTTTGAAAGGTACTGAATAAATAAAGTTATTATTATTATTAGTTCCAGGTTCTCAGCAGAGTTAACAACTGGACAAGCTGTGATATATTATCTGTTGTATAAAGGTTAATGAGTTGAGTTGGGGGTTATGTCATGTGATGCTCTGCTTGGTCTCTCAGCTCCAAGACAGCCGCTGGAAGCCCTTCCTGGTGAAGCCTCTCCCCTCGCAGCTCATGAAGCCTCTGCTGGTGTTCGTTAACCCCAAGAGTGGAGGCAACCAGGTACAGCCAGCGTCCTGCATTCAAACCCCTGCAGATCTTTAGTGGGATTGAAATGAATCTGCATAATAACATAAATTCAACACAGGGTTGCACAACGAAATGCAGAAGAAAATAAGTTGTGTCTTCCTGGAGTGCATTCTTTGAATTCTTGAGGAGAAATACAAAAAGCAAAAAATTAAATAAATCATAAATAAAGGAAAATAAAAGTGATAATGACGTCAATTTGTTTCCGTATTTCTTTTGTTCAGGCAATAAAAACCCCGAACATCTGTTATTCTGTTTTTTCCGCTGTTTGGGAAGTTTGTTTATAATGAAGAGGAAGTATTATAATGACAAGAGGACAGATCTCACAATCAGCTTTAATATACCTCTAAAAATGATTTTATATTTAGATTATTTATCTCCCTTTAATATGATTATTATTTATAAAATATAAAATAAAATGTTTATTTTAATTTATTTTATATTTAATTTTATTGTCTGAAAAATTAAAAAAAGCACAAAAACAAGCTTCTCGCCTCAAATGCTTCTGTTTTATTTGCCTTCAGGGAGCTAAGATCATCCAGTCCTTCATGTGGTACCTGAACCCCCGGCAGGTGTTTGACCTGACGAAGGGGGGACCCAGAGAGGGGTAAGACCAACACTGACCCCAGGGAGCATCCCAATTCTCTTACTTCTGTCACTGATGTTCATGTTCTGTGTATCCTGCAGGCTGGAGCTGTACGCCAAAGTGCCCAACTTGAGGATCCTGGCCTGTGGGGGGGACGGGACAGTGAGTCCAGCATTATTCACACACACTGTAGAATCATGAAGGGGAGGGGGGGTATTAACACCTCGAACAAATCTACTGTAAAACTCTAATCTTTTGGTTTTGCAACATCATCATTTCTTTTTTATTTATTGATTCAGATAATCTTATTGAAATTGCTATAGTAGAAATGTGTGTGTGTGTGTGTGTGTGTGTGTGTGTGTGTGTGTGTGTGTGTGTGTGTGTGTGTGTGTGTGTGTGTGTGTGTGTGTGTTCAGGTGGGCTGGATCTTGTCGATGTTGGACGAGCTGAAGCTGCATCCTCCACCTCCGGTGGGCATCCTTCCTCTGGGGACCGGCAACGACCTGGCGAGGACTCTCAACTGGGGAGGGGTGAGTTTATCTGGAGTTTATTTAGAGTTTATCTGGAGTTTATTTAGAGTTGATCTGGAGTTTATTTAGAGTTTATCTGGAGTTTATTTAGAGTTTATCTGGAGTTTATTGAGAGTTTATCTGGAGTTTATTTAGAGTTTATTAGAGTTTATCTGGAGTTTATCTGGAGTTTATTTAGACTTTATCTGGAGTTTATCTGGAGTTTATTTAGAGTTGATCTGGAGTTTATCTGGAGTTTATTTAGAGTTTATCTGGAGTTTATTTAGAGTTTATCTGGAGTTTATTTAGAGTTTATTTGGAGTTTATCTGGAGTTTATTTAGAGTTTATCTGGAGTTTATTTAGAGTTTATCTGGAGTTTATTTAGAGTTTATCTGGAGTTTATTTAGAGTTTATCTGGAGTTGATCTGGAGTTGATCTGGAGTTTATTTAGAGTTTATCTGGAGTTTATTTAGAGTTTATCTGGAGTTTATTTAGAGTTATTGGAGTTTATTTAGAGTTTATCTGGAGTTTTAGAGTTTATCTGGAGTTTATTTAGAGTTTATGTGGAGTTTATTTAGAGTTTATTTGGAGTTTATTTAGAGTTTATCTGGAGTTTATTTAGAGTTTATCTGGAGTTTATTTAGAGTTTATCTGGAGTTTATTTAGAGTTTATCTGGAGTTTATCTGGAGTTTATCTGGAGTTTATCTGGAGTTTATTTAGAGTTTATCTGGAGTTTATTAGAGTTTATCTGGAGTTTATTGAGAGTTTATCTGGAGTTTATTTAGAGTTTATTTAGAGTTTATCTGGAGTTTATCTGGAGTTTATTTAGACTTTATCTGGAGTTTATCTGGAGTTTATTTAGAGTTGATCTGGAGTTTATCTGGAGTTTATTTAGAGTTTATCTGGAGTTTATTTAGAGTTTATCTGGAGTTTATTTAGAGTTTATTTAGAGTTTATCTGGAGTTTATTTAGAGTTTATCTGGAGTTTATCTGGAGTTGATCTGGAGTTTATCTGGAGTTTATTTAGAGTTTATCTGGAGTTTATTTAGAGTTTATTTAGAGTTTATCTGGAGTTTATTTAGAGTTTATCTGGAGTTTATTTAGAGTTTATCTGGAGTTTATCTGGAGTTTATCTGGAGTTTATTTGGAGTTTATTTAGAGTTTATCTGGAGTTTATTTAGAGTTTATCTGGAGTTTATTTAGAGTTTATCTGGAGTTTATCTGGAGTTTATCTGGAGTTTATCTGGAATTTATTTAGAGTTTATCTGGAGTTTATCTGCAGTTTATTTGGAGTTTATCTGGAGTTTATCTGGAGTTGATCTGGAGTTTATCTGGAGTTTATTTAGAGTTTATCTGGAGTTTATTTAGAGTTTATCTGGAGTTTATTTAGAGTTTATTTGGAGTTTATTTAGAGTTTATCTGGAGTTTATTTAGAGTTTATCTGGAGTTTATCTGGAGTTTATTTAGAGTTTATTTGGAGTTTATCTGGAGTTTATTTAGAGTTTATTTAGAGTTTATCTGGAGTTTATTTAGAGTTTATCGGAGTTTATCTGGAGTTGATCTGGAGTTTATCTGGAGTTTATTTAGAGTTTATCTGGAGTTTATTTAGAGTTTATCTGGAGTTTATTTAGAGTTTATTTGGAGTTTATTTAGAGTTTATCTGGAGTTTATTTAGAGTTTATCTGGAGTTTATTTAGAGTTTATCTGGAGTTTATCTGGAGTTTATCTGGAGTTTATTTAGAGTTTATTTGGAGTTTATTTAGAGTTTATCTGGAGTTTATCTGGAGTTTATTTAGAGTTTATCTGGAGTTTATTTAGAGTTTATCTGGAGTTTATCTGGAGTTTATTTGGAGTTTATCTGGAGTTTATTTAGAGTTTATTTGGAGTTTATTTAGAGTTTATTTGGAGTTTATCTGGAGTTTATCTGGAGTTTATTTAGAGTTTATCTGGAGTTTATCTGGAGTTTATTTAGAGTTTATCTGGAGTTTATCTGGAATTTATTTAGAGTTTATCTGGAGTTTATCTGGAGTTTATCTGGAGTTTATCTGGAGTTTATTTAGAGTTTATCTGGAGTTTATTTGGAGTTTATTTAGAGTTTATCTGAAGTTTATTTAGAGTTTATCTGGAGTTTATTTAGAGTTTATCTGGAGTTTATTTAGAGTTTATCTGGAGTATATTTAGAGTTTATCTGGAGTTTATTTAGAGTTTATCTGGAGTTTATTTAGAGTTTATCTGGAGTTTATTTAGAGTTTATTTAGAGTTTATTTGCAGTTTATTTAGAGTTTATCTGGAGTTTATTTAGAGTTTATCTGGAGTTTATTTAGAGTTTATCTGGAGTTTATTTATCTGGAGTTTATTTAGAGTTTATCTGGAGTTTATTTAGAGTTTATTTAGAGTTATTTGCAGTTTATTTAGAGTTTATCTGGAGTTTATTTAGAGTTTATCTGGAGTTTATTCTGGAGTTTATCTGGAGTTTATCTGGAGTTTATCTTAGAGTTTATCTGGAGTTTATTTAGAGTTTATCTGGAGTTTATTTAGAGTTTATCTGGAGTTTATTTAGAGTTTATCTGGAGTTTATTTAGAGTTTATCTGGAGTTTATTTAGAGTTTATCTGGAGTTTATTTAGAGTTTATCTGGAGTTGATCTGGAGTTGATCTGGAGTTTATTAGAGTTTATCTGGAGTTTATTAGAGTTTATCTGGAGTTTATTTAGAGTTTATCTGGAGTTTATTTAGAGTTTATGTGGAGTTTATTTAGAGTTTATCTGGAGTTTATTTAGAGTTTATCTGGAGTTTATTTAGAGTTTATCTGGAGTTTATTTAGAGTTTATGTGGAGTTTATTTAGAGTTTATTTGGAGTTTATTTAGAGTTTATCTGGAGTTTATTTAGAGTTTATCTGGAGTTTATTTAGAGTTTATCTGGAGTTTATCTGGAGTTAATCTGGAGTTTATCTGGAGTTTATCTGGAGTTTATTTAGAGTTTATCTGGAGTTTATTTAGAGTTTATCTGGAGTTTATTGAGAGTTTATCTGGAGTTTATTTAGAGTTTATTTAGAGTTTATCTGGAGTTTATCTGGAGTTTATTTAGAGTTTATCTGGAGTTTATCTGGAGTTTATTTAGAGTTTATCTGGAGTTGATCTGGAGTTGATCTGGAGTTTATCTGGAGTTTATTTAGAGTTTATCTGGAGTTTATTTAGAGTTTATCTGGAGTTTATTTAGAGTTTATCTGGAGTTTATTTAGAGTTTATTTAGAGTTTATCTGGAGTTTATTTGGAGTTTATTTAGAGTTTATCTGGAGTTTATCTGGAGTTGATCTGGAGTTTATCTGGAGTTTATTTAGAGTTTATCTGGAGTTTATTTAGAGTTTATCTGGAGTTTATTTAGAGTTTATCTGGAGTTTATTTAGAGTTTATCTGGAGTTTATTTAGAGTTTATCTGGAGTTTATTTAGAGTTTATCTGGAGTTGATCTGGAGTTGATCTGGAGTTTATTTAGAGTTTATCTGGAGTTTATTTAGAGTTATCTGGAGTTTATTTAGAGTTTATCTGGAGTTTATTAGAGTTTATGTGGAGTTTATTTAGAGTTTATCTGGAGTTTATTTAGAGTTTATCTGGAGTTTATTTAGAGTTTATCTGGAGTTTATTTAGAGTTTATGTGGAGTTTATTTAGAGTTTATTTGGAGTTTATTTAGAGTTTATCTGGAGTTTATTTAGAGTTTATCTGGAGTTTATTTAGAGTTTATCTGGAGTTTATCTGGAGTTAATCTGGAGTTTATCTGGAGTTTATCTGGAGTTTATTTAGAGTTTATCTGGAGTTTATTTAGAGTTTATCTGGAGTTTATTGAGAGTTTATCTGGAGTTTATTTAGAGTTTATTTAGAGTTTATCTGGAGTTTATCTGGAGTTTATTTAGAGTTTATCTGGAGTTTATCTGGAGTTTATTTAGAGTTTATCTGGAGTTGATCTGGAGTTGATCTGGAGTTTATCTGGAGTTTATTTAGAGTTTATCTGGAGTTTATTGAGAGTTTATCTGGAGTTTATTTAGAGTTTATTTAGAGTTTATCTGGAGTTTATCTGGAGTTTATTTAGAGTTTATCTGGAGTTTATCTGGAGTTTATTTAGAGTTTATCTGGAGTTGATCTGGAGTTGATCTGGAGTTTATCTGGAGTTTATTTAGAGTTTATCTGGAGTTTATTTAGAGTTTATCTGGAGTTTATTTAGAGTTTATCTGGAGTTTATTTAGAGTTTATTTAGAGTTTATCTGGAGTTTATTTGGAGTTTATTTAGAGTTTATCTGGAGTTTATCTGGAGTTGATCTGGAGTTTATCTGGAGTTTATTTAGAGTTTATCTGGAGTTTATTTAGAGTTTATCTGGAGTTTATTTAGAGTTTATCTGGAGTTTATTTAGAGTTTATTTGGAGTTTATCTGGAGTTTATTTAGAGTTTATCTGGAGTTTATTTAGAGTTTATTTAGAGTTTATCTGGAGTTTATCTGGAGTTTATTTAGAGTTTATCTGGAGTTTATCTGGAGTTTATTTAGAGTTTATCTGGAGTTTATTTAGAGTTTATCTGGAGTTTATTTAGAGTTTATCTGGAGTTTATTTAGAGTTTATTTAGAGTTTATCTGGAGTTTATTTAGAGTTTATCTGGAGTTTATCTGGAGTTGATCTGGAGTTTATCTGGAGTTTATTTAGACGCCACAGATTGAAATCTCCTTTCTCAGGGTTACACCGATGAGCCGATAACAAAGATCCTCTCGCACGTCGAAGACGGGAACGTAGTGCAGCTGGACCGCTGGAACCTGGACGTGGAGGCTAACCCTGAGGCCCGGCCCGAGGACCGGGACGAACACCAGACAGACAAGGTCCGTCAAAGTCTGACTGAGAAACCCAGAAGTTTTTGATCACGATGATTTCTGTCAGATGTTTTTAATAATAAAACATTTGACTTGTATAGCGCTTTTTTTGTAACTCAAAGACGCTTGACAGAGTGAGTGACAGATAAATATACAAATGAACAAACAAGAGAGAATAAAGGAGGATGAGCAGAAGAGACAGTCAGAGGTTGAAGGTCGTGTTGAACAGGTGAGTCTTAAGAGAAGTGAAGGTGGAGAGTGAGGAGGAGTCTCTGAGGGTTTGAGGTGGAGCGTTCCAGAGGGTAGAACAGCGATGGAGAAGGCCCTGTCCCCCCAGGATCTGAGCTTGCTCCGGATGGGGGGGGGACAGGAGGTTAGCAGCAGCAGAGCGGAGGCTGCGGGGGGAGTGTGTCTGTGGAGGAGGTCAGTCAGGTAGGAGGGGGCCAGGTTATGGAGGCTTTGTAGGTCATGAGGAGGATCTTGTACTGCATTCTCTGGGGGATGGGGAGCCAGTGGAACTTGTATAGGACGGGGGTGATGTGGTCACGGGTCCGGGAGGGGGTGAGAAGACTGGCAGCGGAGTTCTGGATGTGTTGGAGTTTATTAATGATTTTTACGGGTGAGCCATAGAGCAGGCTGTTACAGTAGTCCAGACGGGAGGTGATGAAGGCATGGATGAGGGTTTCTGCAGCTGTGGAGGAGACGGATGGACAGAGACGAGCACTGTTTTTGAGATGGAAGAAGGCCGTCTGGTGAGATGTTGAGTGTGTTTGTCAAATGAGAGGGTTTGGTCAAAGATGATGCCAAGATTCCGGATGTGAGGGGAGGTGGAGACTGAGGAACTGTCGATGTCAAGGGTGAGGTTATGGGTGGATTTGGTGAGTGTTTTTGGTGTTTGATGCAGTTTGTCAGGATACAGTAGAAAGCGGTAGAGATTGACTTTGTGGAGATGAGGAGCTGGATATCATCTGAAAAACAGTGGAATTGTAGACCATGACTGCGGATGATGTGACCAAGGGGGAACAGGCACAAGATGAAAAAGAGGGGGCCGAGAACTGAACCTTGGGGGAGGGGAGCGGTGGGGGATCATCACGATGATTTCTGTCAGACGTCTTTAATCGCGATGATTTTCTGATGTTCCTCAGCTCCCCATCGACGTCTTCAACAATTACTTCAGCCTGGGCTTCGATGCTCACGTCACACTGGGCTTCCATGAATCGAGAGGTCAGTTTATTTTATATGTGACGGATCAGATTTATTAGCTTTACTGTTGAAATAAAATGCTAACTAACTCATGCATCGTATTCTACCAGAGGCTGGTTTATAGACATTTATAAAACGGACAAATCAAGCAATCTGATTGGTTCTTAGCCGTGGTATAATGAGCGTATATCACGGGTAGAATTGTCGTCACTTTTCACAACAAGTCAGTATCCCTCCGCGTCTGAGAGAAAGCTACACCGTTACAGCTGTTACATGACGTCCGTTAAGAAACAAAGCGTTGCTCTGGAGGAGTGGATCCATCAGTGCCTATCTCCGGAGAAGAAACCCTCAAAGACCACGTGCAGAGCTACGTGCAGAGCAGCTGTTAGTGTTGTTGCATAGCAACCACCTCGCACTATGTTCCGTGCAGAAGGCAACGGAGGGACTATTTTATTTTGAACATCATTATTTAATAATAAAAACTATTTAAATTGGAGTGTGTATTTTTCTTTCATATTGCCACACTTGGTAATATACCACGGTCTGTCGTGGTATATGGTCATTACGATGCGTCGCCACGATGCGTCGCCACGATGCGTCGCCACGATGCGTCGCCACGATGCGTCACCACAATGATCAGTATTTAATGTTTTATTAGGATATAACTCATCAAAATAAGTTTAGATATATTTTTTGGTAATTTGTCATATTTATTTTGTATTTTCTTTTTTTGTATAATAATGTTTCTTGGACAAATCTTTTTAAAATGTAAAACATTTTTGTGACCGAGCTTTTAATCCCACCTACAACTCTGTGATTGGCTCATTTCTTGAAATGCTAAACGCTCAGTGTCTTATCTTCACTGCTCCTCGTATTTGTTTTTATTTGTTCTGCGTCCTTCTCTGTCTGCCAGAAATGATCAATAAATTCTGATTAAATTAAAATGTCACGTAATGAAACGGAGAAAGCAAACGATGGATGGAAATGTAAGCACGCTTCGTTTGCTCGGGCCGCAGCGTGACCTCTGTGTCCTTTGTTGTATTTAGATAAAGTGCAGTGTGTGAGTGTGTGTGTGTGTGTGGGGGGGGGGGGTTATTCTGAAGGTTTTAATATTTCTGCTGTTTGTCTCTTCAGAGGCGAACCCGGAGAAGTTTAGCAGCCGCTTCAGGAATAAGATGATCTATGCAGGGGTGAGTTTCCTCTCCGGCCCGTCTACTCTGTTAACATACTTACATGACTGTAAAGTGTGTGTGTGTGGTGTGTGTGTGTGGTGTGGTGTGTGTGTGTGTGTGTGTGTGTGCGTTTCAGACGGCCTTCTCAGACTTCCTGAGCGGGAGTTCGAAGGATCTCGCCAAGCACATCAAAGTGGTGGTGAGTACAGACGGTACTGAAGTCTGTTCAATAAGTCAAAATAGAGGGTTTTTTGTAAAAACAGGAGGATGCTGCTCTTCAGACACTTGTGGCTGGAATGAGTATTACAACAACAAACAGAAACAGAAAAAGGATCCTGACGAAAAAACTAATTTTGCACAAAGACGCTTCCCATGGTGCGGAAAAGGAAAAACAAATGTAGAAGAGAACTGCAGTAACTTTTGATAAAATAATTATTTTATTATAAACTTTTATATATTTTGTTACTTTATGGAAAATTACTGTCTATCAAAATAAAACATGTTGCACAGCTGCTTGCATCACACCGTGCTTTATGTGTGATCAGGTCTTTATGAGGCTGCAACACACACGCAGCAAAATCACAGCGAGTGTGTGTGTGTGTGTGTGTGTGTCTCCTCAGTGTGACGGTACAGACCTGACGGCTAAAGTTCAGGATCTGAAGTTACAGTGTCTGCTCTTCCTCAACATCCCGAGGTAAATAAATCTGTTCACATTTGATCTTTTTCTTTTTCTTTTAGTTTAAACCAGGAAAAATAATCTCAAGTATCGTGTTATTGTTTTACATAACATTTAAATACCTGTATTTATTTACGCTCCATACAAACATATACAAGAGCACATACAGAATATCCATATAGCATGTACACACCTACATGAAATGAAATCACTATATGCTCTTTTTTGTTCTTAGAACATAATTTATATAATATAACTATTTAACAATTAAAGAATGATATAATCTGTTTACTGCTGGCTGTGACAGAAGTTGTGCCAGAGAAATATAAAGCAGAAATATTTCTGTATTTACCTCTTCCAGTATATAAAGCAGTAAAGATGTGTGTGTGTTGGTGTGTGTCTGTGTGTGTGTCTGTGTGTGTGTGTGTGTGTGTGCGTGTGCGTGTGTTTGTGTGTGAGTGCATGTGTGTGTGTGCGTGTGCGCGTGTTTTTGTGTATGTTTGTGTGTGTGTCTGTGTGCGTGCGTGTGCGCGTGTGTGTGTTTGTGTGTGTTTGTGTGTGTGTATGTGTCTGTGTGTGTGTGTGTGTGTGTGTGCGTGTGCGTGTTTGTGTGTGAGTGCATGTGTGTGTGTGCATGTGTGTGTGTGTCTGTGTGTGTGTGTGTGTGTGTGTGTGTGTGTATGCTGCAGGTACTGTGCCGGCACCGTGCCGTGGGGTCACCCCAGCGAGGATCAGGATTTCGATCCGCAGCGTCACGACGACGGCTGCATCGAGGTCATCGGCTTCACCATGACGTCTCTGGTGAGCCGAACATTAAAGATAAATACGCCGCTGATTTATAATGTTCATCAGTTCATCCACTCTGATGAATTAAAGTCGAGTTAAGTTTCATTTATACAGCAAATAAAAATACAATCGTGAATAAAATATCCTCAACAAAAACTAATTAACATTATAACTGTATGTATGATGACATCATGACATCATGACATGATGTCATCATGACATCATGTCATCATGACATCATGTCATCATGTCATCATGACATCATGACATCATGACATGATGTCAACATGACATGATGACATCATGACATCATGACATGATGTCATCATGACATGATGTCATCATGACATCATGTCATCATGTCATCATGTCATCATGTATCCAACCACACGATCCTACACCAAAGACACTAAACCCTGCGTTCATATGTGTGTGTGTGTGTGTGTGTGTGTGTGTGTGTGTGTGTGTGTGTGTGTGTGTGTCTGTGTGTGTGTGTGTGTGTGTGCAGGCCACGGTGCAGGTGGGCGGTCACGGCGAGCGGCTCCATCAGTGTAAAGAAGTGACGCTCACCACCTTCAAGTCCATCCCCATGCAGGTGGACGGGGAACCCTGCAGGCTGGCCCCCTCTGTCATCCACATCAGCCTGAGGAGCCAGGCCAACATGGTGCAGAAGACCAAGAGGAGGATCTCCATGCCCCACCTCAACGAGTAATAATACACACTGCACATACACACTGCACATACACACTGTAGATACACACTGCAGAAACACACTGCAGATACACACTGCACATACACACTGCACATACACACTGTAGATACACACTGTAGATACACACTGCAGAAACATACTGCACATACACACTGTAGATACACACTGCAGATACACACTGTAAATACACACTGCACATACACACTGCACATACACACTGCACATACACACTGCAGATACACACTGCACATACACACTGCACATACACACTGCAGATACACACTGCACATACACACTGCACATACACACTGCAGATACACACTGTACATACACACTGCAGAAACACACTGCAGATACACACTGCAGATACACACTGCAAATACACACTGCAGATACACACTGTAAATACACACTGCACATACACACTGTAAATACACACTGCAGATACACACTGCAAATACACACTGCAGATACACACTGTAAATACACACTGCACATACACACTGTAAATACACACTGCAGATACACACTGTAAATACACACTGTAAATACACACTGCAGAAACACACTGCACATACACACTGCAGATACACACTGTAAATACACACTGCACATACACACTGTAAATACACACTGCAGATACACACTGCACATACACACTACAGAAACACACTGCAGATACACACTGCACATACACACTGCACATACACACTGCAGAAACACACTGCAGATACACACTGCACATACACACTGCAGAAACACACTGCAGATACACACTGCACATACACACTGCACATACACACTGTAAATACACACTGCAGAAACACACTGCAGATACACACTGCAAATACACACTGCAGATACACACTGCACATACACACTGCACATACACACTGCAGATACACACTGCACATACACACTGCAGATACACACTGTAAATACACACTGCAGAAACACACTGCAGATACACACTGCACATACACACTGCACATACACACTGTAAATACACACTGCAGAAACACACTGCAGATACACACTGCACATACACACTGCAGAAACACACTGCAGATACACACTGCACATACACACTGCACATACACACTGTAAATACACACTGCAGAAACACACTGCAGATACACACTGCAAATACATTCTGCAAATACACACTCATATACTGCAGTTACAGTACTAATACACACTGCACATACACACTGTAAATACATTCTGCAAATACACACTCATATACTGCAGTTACAGTACTAATACACACTGCACATACACACTGTAAATACACACTGCAGATACACACTGCAAATACACACTGTAAATACACACTGTAGATACACACTGCAGATACACACTGCAAATACACACTGCACATACACACTAATATACACACTGCAGATACACACTGCAGATACACACTGCAAATACACACTACAAATACACACTGCAAATACACACTGCAGATACACACTGCAAATACACACTGCAAATACACACTACAAATACACACTGCAGATACACACTGCACATACACACTGCACATACACACTGCAGATACACACTGCACATACACACTGCAAATACACACTGCAGATACACACTCATATACTGCAGTTACAGTACTAATACACACTGCAGATACACACTGCACATACACACTGCAGATACACACTCATATACTGCAGTTACAGTACTAATACACACTGCAAATACACACTCATATACTGCAGTTACAGTACTAATACACACTGCAGATACACACTGCACATACACACTGCAAATACACACTCATATACTGCAGTTACACACTGCACATACACACTGCACATACACACTGCACATACACACTGCAGATACACACTGCACATACACACTGCAAATACACACTGCAGATACACACTCATATACTGCAGTTACAGTACTAATACGCACTGCAGATACACACTGCACATACACACTGCAGATACACACTCATATACTGCAGTTACAATACTAATACACACTGCAAATACACACTCATATACTGCAGTTACAGTACTAATACACACTGTACATACACACTGCACATACACACTGCAAATACACACTGCACATACACACTGCACATACACACTGCAAATACACACTGCAAATACACACTGCACATACACACTCATAAAGTAGAGTACACAGTTACTGTGTACTGGCTGATGCTCTGTCACAGAGCTCCTCTAAGACAGCCCTCTGCAGGTAGACACACACACACTCACAGACACACACACTCACAGACAGACACACACACACAGACACACACACACAGACAGACACACACACACACAGACACACACACACAGACACACACACAGACACACACACACACACACACACGACACACACAGACACGCAGACACACACACACAGACACACACACAGACACACACACACACTCACAGACACACAGAAACACACACACACAGAAAACACACACACACACACAGAAACACACACACACACACACACTCACAGACACACAGACACACACACACACACACACAGAAACACACACACACACACACACTCACAGACACACAGAAAACACACACACACACACACACAGAAACACACACACACACACACACACAGAAACACACACACACACACACAACACACACACACCGAACACACACACACACACACACTCACAGACAACACACACAGAAGCCCCACACACACACTCACCGACCCACCCACACCCACAGGAAACACCCCCACACACACACTCCACCAGACACACACACAGAAGCACACACACACACACTCACAGACACCAACACAACACCACAGACAACACCACACACACGCAGACACACACGGCAGACACAACCACGCAGGACCACACCACAACACACACACACAGACACACACCACACACACACACACTTGTTTTTACAACTATCTGTCCACCAGGAGGAGCAGAGGTATAATAATAATAATAAACAATAATAACAACAATAATAATAATATAGAGAAAGTAGATATATAATATAATATATATATATATATATATATATATATATATAATATATTATTATATATATATATTATATATATATATATAATTATAATATATAATATATATAATCTATATATATATATATATATATATATATATATATCTAATATATATATATATATATATATATATATATATATATATATAAAGCACTTTTCAAGCTTACACACAAAGTGCTTTCGAGGTTAAAAACATTAACAGAAAAAAATACAAATAAATCAGAACCCATGTACCCCCCCCTCCACACACACGCACGGACGCACGCTTAATCTAAAGTATATCATATATCAATATTTGCTGTCGAGGCTCCGGTGCGGGGGGAGGGTGCTGTCGGCGCTGCAAAGTCGGCAAATTCGTTCAGTTTATCAGCAAGATGCGCAGTCGGGAACACAGCGGTGGAGATGTTCGTCAGAGTTTGGAAACACGTAGTGTCCAAAGTTTCCTGCTGCATCAGAGTCTCTCACAGGCAGCTCGGCTTGGAACGCTCTCACTGCATCACACATGGGCCTTGAGTTTGACACCTGTGACATCAAGGGGCATCTAAGAGCGCGATTAATCTGCGTTAATATTTTTGTTGCGTTAATTAATGATTAATTAATCGCAAATTAACGCGATAATTCGACAGCCCTGATTATAATATGAAGCGATGCGAAGGCACCTAAAAGCTGCTGTTAGCTGTAAACTGTTAGCTATACACTGTTAGCTGTTAGCTGTTAGCTATACACTGTTAGCTGTAAGCTGTTAGCTATACACTGTTAGTTGTTAGCTATACACTGTTAGCTGTAAGCTGTTAGCTACACACTGTTAGCTGTAAGCTGTTAGCTACACACTGTTAGCTGTAGGCTGTTAGCTATACACTGTTAGCTGTAAGCTGTTAGCTATACACTGTTAGCTGTAAGCTGTTAGCTATACACTGTTAGTTATACACTGTTAGCTGTAAGATGTTAGCTATACAAACTGACTCTGTTACAGAACACACACCTAATAGATTCCACTTCTTCGTCTCCGTATAGATCTCTAAACACAAAAGCGCATTCATGGCAATGTTAGCGCACAACGCAGTGTTATCATCAGTTCATCTCCTTCTTCAAAGCACTGACTAACATCCTGATGAAAGTCAAAATGTATTCCCTTTAAATCTCAGTTAGTTATACACTGTTAGCTGTAAGATGTTAGCTATACACTGTTAGCTGTAAGCTGTTAGCTATACACTGTTAGCTGTAAGATGTTAGCTATACACTGTTAGCTGTAAGCTGTTAGCTATACACTGTTAGTTATACACTGTTAGCTGTAAGATGTTAGCTATACACTGTTAGCTGTAAGCTGTTAGCTATACACTGTTAGCTGTAAGCTGTTAGCTATACACTGTTAGCTGTTAGCTGTTAGCTATACACTGTTAGCTGTTAGCTATAAGCTGTTAGCTATACACTGTTAGCAGTTAGCAAATACACACTGCTAATACACACTAAGGAATCACTCCACCTCAACGAGTACAAATACACTAAATTGTGTGTGTGTGTGTGTGTGTGTGTGTGTGTGTGTGTGTGTGTGTGTGTGCGTGTGTGTGTGCAGTCAGCAGCTGCTCCCAGAGGTGCTGCAGATCCGGGTGAACAGGATCAGCATGGCGGCGTACGAGGCGCTGCACTACGACAAGGATCAGCTGAAGGAGGCCTGTGAGGCTGATATATATATATATAGATATATATATATATATCTATATATAGATAGATATAGATAGATACAGTACACAGTGTTTATATATTATTACAGTACACAGTGTTTATATATTATTACAGTACACACAGTGTGTATATATTATTACAGTACACAGTGTGTATATACTATTACAGTACACAGTGTGTATATATTATTACAGTACACAGTGTTTATATATTATTACAGTACACAGTGTGTATATATTATTACAGTACACAGTGTTTATATATTATTACAGTACACACAGTGTTTATATATTATTACAGTACACAGTGTGTATATATTATTACAGTACACAGTGTGTATATATTACAGTACACAGTGTTTATATGTTATTACAGTACACAGTGTGTATATATTATTACAGTACACAGTGTGTATATATTATTACAGTACACAGTGTTTATATATTATTACAGTACACAGTGTGTATATATTACAGTACACAGTGTTTATATGTTATTACAGTACACAGTGTGTATATATTATTACAGTACACAGTGTGTATATATTATTACAGTACACAGTGTGTATATATTATTACAGTACACAGTGTTTATATATTATTACAGTACACAGTGTGTATATATTATTACAGTACACAGTGTTTATATATTATTACAGTACACACTGTGTATTCTACTTAACTACATTAATTAACACTTTACATTGGGTTTTATTTTATTCTGTTTTATATTTATGTCTTTCACTTATTCCAGCACCGTTGTGTCTCTTGCACTATTTAATTTCTTAATTTAAATTTAAATGAAATGTCTGAAGTTTCCTGTGTGTTTTATTGTTGGAGGTCTTTATCAACTAACAACTGACAATAAAGCTTTTAATTAGAATCTATGTGACATCCAACATATTGATATTATTTTTACATTAATTCTTGAATTAATGTAAACTGGAAATATTCAAATCACAATATTATCAACATATTTAAAGGTGCACTCACCCTTTAAACTGACCCTGTGTACATCAGTACATCATTCTACAGGAGTTCAAGGAAACACGGAGGAACTGATGGACAGAGGGTCACTTTAAAGGGGGAGTGCACCTTTAATGTTGATATTAAAGGAGGAGTTTATCTTTAATGTTGATATTAAAGGAGGAGTTTATCTTTAATGTTGATATTAAAGGAGGAGTTTATCTTTAATGTTGATATTAAAGGGGGAGTGCACCTTTAATGTTGATATTAAAGGGGGAGTGCACCTTTAACGTTGATATTAAAGGAGGAGTTTATCTTTAACGTTGATATTAAAGGAGGAGTTTATCTTTAACGTTGATATTAAAGGAGGAGTTTATCTTTAATGTTGATATTAAAAAAGGGGGAGTGCACCTTTAATGTTGATATTAAAGGGGGAGTGCACCTTTAACGTTGATGTTAAAGGGCAGTGCACCTTTAATGTTGATATTAAAGGGGGAATACACCTTTAACGTTGATGTTAAAGGGGAAGTGCACCTTTAATGTTGATATTAAAGGGGGAGTGCACCTTTAACGTTGACGTTAAAGGGGAGTGCACTTTTAATGTTGATATTAAAGGGGGAGTGCACCTTTAATGTTGCTGTTAAATGGGAGTGCACCTTTAATGTTGATATTAAAGGGGGAGTACTCTTTAACTCTAAGTTATTAAATGTAATGTCACATCGTTGTATAACGTTGGATGCTGTTGTGGGACTTTAAGCTTCAGTGTTTACGTCTCTTTGACCGCGACATGTTTCTGCAGCTACACCGTTGGGAGTGATCACCGTCCCCGGGGACAGCGACCTGGAGACCTGCCGCCTGCTGATCGAGCGTCTGCACGGAGACCTGGAGGTAGAGACAGTCAGGCCGCTGATAATAATAATAAAATTATAATATGTGAATATGTTCAGTGTGAAAAGCTTCTCTCTCCCTGTGATGGGCAAAGTGAACGTCCAGCGTTGTCTCTCTGTCTGTCCTGCAGGAAGACAGCGTGTCTCCTCACAAGCTGTCCATGAAGTGGTGTTTCCTCGACTGTGAGTCCAAAGCGTCTCTTCTGCTCTCAGTCCGGCTCTCATGCACGACTCACAGCTGATCTCTGTGTTTCAGGTACGACCGCAGACCGCTTCTACAGGATCGACCGGGCGCAGGTGAGGCAGCAGACACGCACAATGAGTCACAACGTTTTAACTTTACAGCAGAAGAGCTTTGAACATCTTCAAAGATGTGTCTGATCTGTGCTCCAGCTTTATTTATTCTTCTAATAAGTCTTTTGTCTCCAGGAGCACCTGAACTACGTGACGGAGATCTCTCAGGAGGAGCTCTACATCCTGGACCCGGAGCTGGTCTCCAAGGAGACGGTGGGCACCTCCCCCGGCATGCCCGACCTGGTGGGCTCCGAAGAGCATCAGGAGCAGAGACAGTTCGCCTTCCCCGCCTCCCCCGCGCCCTCCCCCACCCCGAGGTGAGACGTTTATAAACCTCCTGTTGTATTACAATCATCCATGTGGAATATTGTTTTATTAGAGAACATATATTACAGAGGAGTAAACTGAAGATTTACAAGATTTAAATCACAAATTTACAAGAAAAACTGTGTGTGGTTTAGAGTCAGAGACTTTCAGAGAAACAGGTTTTCCAGCGACAGTTCGGTGGCTGATGCTCTGTCACAGAGCTCCTCTAACACCGCCCTCTGCAGGTAGAGACACACACACACACAGAAACACACACACACACTCACAGACACACAGACACACACACACACACACACACACACACACACAGAAACACACACACACACACACACTCACAGAAACACACACACACACTCACAGAAACACACACACACACACACACACAGTCACAGAAACACACACAGAAGCACACACACACACACTCACAGACACACACACAGAAACACACACACACACACATAGTCACAGACACACACACAGAAGCACACACACACACACTCACAGACACACACACACACACAGACACACACACACACACACACACGCAGACACACACGCAGACACACACACACACACACACTTGTTTTTTACACTATCTGTCCACCAGGAGGAGCAGAGAGTATAATAATAATAATAACAATAATAATTATATATATATATTATATATATATATATATAATTATATATATATATATATATAATTATATATATATATATATAAAGCACTTTTCAAGCTTACACACAAAGTGCTTTCGAGGTTAAAACATTAACAGAAAAAATACAAATAAAATCAGAACCCATGTACCCCCCCCCCACACACACGCACGGACGCACGCTTAATCTAAAGTATATCATATATCAATATTTGCTGTCGGGGCTCCGGTGCGGGGGGAGGGTGCTGTCGGCGCTGCAAAGTCGGCAAATTCGTTCAGTTTATCAGCAAGATGCGCAGTCGGGAACACAGCGGTGGAGATGTTCGTCAGAGTTTGGAAACACGTAGTGTCCAAAGTTTCCTGCTGCATCAGAGTCTCTCACAGGCAGCTCGGCTTGGAACGCTCTCACTGCATCACACATGGGCCTTGAGTTTGACACCTGTGACATCAAGGGGCATCTAAGAGCGCGATTAATCTGCGTTAATATTTTTGTTGCGTTAATTAATGATTAATTAATCGCAAATTAACGCGATAATTCGACAGCCCTGATTATAATATGAAGCGATGCGAAGGCACCTAAAAGCTGCAGAAAGTCTGGAGGTCATGTTTCCGGTTGGAGAAGCTTCTCTGGCGTCTTGAAACACTGAAGCACATTATTTACATTAGCGAACACAAATAAAGCTTATTGTCTACATTTAGCGAGCAATTAAGTCGTTCTAGTTTTATTCTTTTATTCTGTGTCATGAAAGCACCAAGAGATGAAAGCTGTGGAAAACAAAAGCAATGCAGGTATTACAGGTAAGATTTAAAGAGTCGAGCTGCTTATTAGTGTCAACTATTTTGATTAATCAGTTAATTCTCTGATTTCCAGTTTCTTAAATTCTTTGTAAACTGAATATTTTTGAGACATTGACGGCATCTTTGGGAAAGACTGGAATTTTTCATAATTTTCTGACATTTTTAGACCAAACAACTAATCAATTAATTGAGAAGATAATCATAAGTTGCAGCCCCAAAAAACTGCAAATCAAAATAGAAGATAAAATAAGATCACAATACGAAACAGGAGAATACAAATGCAGTGTCAGATATGAAGTACTTTTACATCTGGGCGCTAGAACCTTTCTGAGCAGTTCTTTGAGTGAATGTGAGATTTGGAAGATAAATCATTTAATTATTTCACACTAACTTTGTTCGTCTCGTCATCGTGTTCTCAGTGTCGGCATGTGTACAGTATCAACTAGGGACGTCAGGAGACCTGCGGTACCAAGTCGAAGCCAAATTTCTAAAAAACGTGACATACTCATTTTTCAGCAGGTACCGGTGAGCCGGTAGCACCGTCAGGGCTCGAGACTAACGACTATTTACCTGATAATGTTACAATGTGAACAACAACATGTTTAAATCTGCAGGAGAGCTAGCTAACGTTAGCTGTTAGCTGTAAGCTGTTAGCAGTTAGCTATAAACTGTCAGCTGTTAGCTGTTAGCTATACACTGTTAGCTGTTAGCTGTAAGCTATAAACTGTTAGCTGTCAGCTGTTAGCTGTAAGCTGTTAGCTATAAACTGTTAGCTGTTAGCAGCGGGTGAACAGAGATAGAGAGTTACATTATGATGTGTTCATGATCTATTTGGTCAAATGAAAACTGGCCAAAGGTACATTATAACATTATGATCTGTTCAAATGTAATCTTGTAAAATGTAGTTTTTGGTGAGAAACTTGATGTTTTCACAGCAATATAAAATAGATATTAGAAGAATTATGAGCTGTTTAACTTGGTATCGACTGCTACATTTCTGGTCTTGTGACGTCCCTACTGTTTATGTTTAAATATCAGCAGCTGACAAAGGGGTGAACAAACTGAATCCCAGATCACAGAGCTGTGTTTGTCTGTCAGCTTTGAAATACTTCAATGTACCTCAGACAGTAACCGTGCTGGTATCGTGAGCTGAAGCTGCTTCTGAAGCTGCTTCTGAACCTGCTTCTGAACCTGTCCCCTGTCCATCTTGTCCATCTTGTCCATCTTGTCCATCTTGTCCATCCTTGTCCTCGCTGTGTCTGATCTGAAGGAGGGGGGCAAAGATTGTCAACACAACGCTGGCTGATTTCAGACCCATCATTAGGTACAACACCATCAGAGTGTGTTTGTGAGTGTGTGTGTGTGTGTGTGTGTGTGTGTGTGTGTGAGATCCTCCTTCATGTCTAAGATTTTATTTGTCTCTTTTCTCTCTGACAGTCCTTCCACTGCTACCTCACACCACTCTGAAAAAGGTAAAAGTTTGTTAAGATGTTCCTCACAAAGTAAAGGTTTGTTTCACTCTATGCAGACGATATGATGTGGATTTAGTTTTTGTTTTGTTTTTTTTTCCGCTAATTTATTTATTTGGTTTCAGTGAACAAAAAAGGAAAATAAATAATTAAAATAACATTTACAATAAAACATTTTAATAAAAATATAATAAGATATTATAATAAAAAAGACCAGAATAACTAAGGGATGATAAAATAGACACTAACAGAAGTTGCGGTTACAGAGTCACATTTTCAATTTATTTGACATAGAGATAAATATTTATAACTGGTTAACCAAGTATGTAATAAAAGTTCAAGTTTAAATTCAAGCTTTGTTTGCCACACGTGGTTTCACACACGTGGTTTACCGTAAAAATTACAATAACATGATAATATGACAATAATAAGATAGAAAGACAATGATAGATAAAAGGATAAAAAGTGAATACATAAATAACATATAGTGTCAGTAATATGATAATCAATATATAGAACAAATAAATAAATAAATAAAATTCACAATAAAAATGTTTAATTGCACCTAACCACCTTATGTGTTACATTTATTTATTGTGTTTATTATGTGTGATTATCATCTGTCTCTTTGTTTGTTGTTCACACGTCACTTCCTTGTAAATCGAGTGTGAACTATGGTAGTGACAATAATTAATCTAGAGTGTCACAATGTATTTAAAGTACAAAAAGCAAAAGCACTCAGCAGCCCATAATAATAAACGTGACGTCTCCGTGTACGAGCGAGTTGTTAGTTTTGATCTTTAACTTTTATCTGTTTTCTAGATGCAGAGTTGATGAACTGCATCGAGACTGAAGACCTGACCCGGGTGAGTCACAGAAAGTGTTTACGGTTTTTAATCCTCCATCTTATCACTGCTGGACAGTTTTAAAAAGCATTCTGCGTTTATTTGATGCAAGAAACTGAACCTGATGACTGAAGTTGTTGTTATTATTATTATTGTTATTGTTATTATCATTATTATTATTATTATTATTATTATTATTATTATTATTATTGGTGTTATTATTATTATGGTGTTATTATTATTATTATTGTTATTATTATTATTATTGTTATTATTATTATTATTATTATTATTATTATTATTATTATTGTTGTTGTTGTTATTATTGTTATTATTGTTGGTGTTATTGGTATTATTGTTATTATTATTGTTATTGTTGTTATTATTGTTGTTGTTATTATTATCATTATTGTTATTATTGTTATTGTTGTTGTTATTACTATCATTATTGTTATTATTATTGTTATTATTATTATCATGATTGTTATTATTGTTATTATTAGTATTATTGTTGTTGTTATTGTCATTGTTGTTATTATTATTGTTGTTATTATTGTTATTGTTGGTGTTATTATTATTATTAGTTATTATTATTGTTGTTATTATTATTATTGTTATTGTTGTTATTATTGTTATTATTGTTGGTGTTATTGGTATTATTGTTATTATTATTGTTGTTATTATTGTTATTGTTGTTATTATTGTTGTTGTTATTATTATCATTATTGTTATTGTTGTTGTTATTATTATCATTATTGTTATTATTGTATTGTTGTTGTTATTATTATTATCATGATTGTTATTATTGTTATTATTAGTATTATTGTTGTTGTTATTGTTGTTATTATTGTTGTTGTTTTTGCTGTCGATGTTGTTTTTAAATGTTGACACTGTTGCCAATATTTATGTCGATGTTGTTATTGTTTTTGATGTTGAAGTTGTTTTTGTTGTTCTGAAGCTGACAGAGCTCCACCAGCAGGGGGCCGACCTCCTGCTGCAGGACGCGGCCGGCTGCACGCTGCTGCATCACGCTGTGGATGCCAGCAGCAAAGACATTCTCAAATACCTCATCGAACACGGTGAGACAAGTTAGCACTTCTTTAAAAACGTGTATCAACAACACACATCGCAGAAACAGACACACTGACCTCCAGATGTTTTGTGTATATTTGAAGCGGATGAAGGATTTTAGTCCTCGGACGTCTGGATCTTAAGTTCTCAGAGAACACCCATGATGCACCGCTGCTGCACCACCACACCAAACTCCATGATGCACCACTGCTGCACCACCACACCAAACTCCCATGATGCACCACCACACCAAACTCCCATGATGCACCGCTACTGCACCACCACACCAAACTCCAATGATGCACCACTGCTGCACCACCACACCAAACTCCCATGATGCACCCCTGTTGCACCAGCACACCAAACTCCCATGATGCACCCCTGTTGCACCACCACACCAAACTCCCATGATGCACCACCACACCGAACTCCCATGATGCACCGCTGCTGCACCAGGAACACTGAAGGATCCTAACGGGAGAAGCTGACTGCAGTGATAAACTCCCATGGGCCACTAAAAAGACATAATTTTTTTTAAACAATTTAAAAAGACACACAATTTACAAAAGAATATATGAAAATCTAAACAATAATGTATAATGGAAAAAAACAGATAAATGAACAGCAAAATAAAGCTACAGTTCAGTGTAAGATATTAATGAACTGTCGCACATTTAATGAGATAAAGGTTGGTAGCTGGAAGTTTCTGTTCAAAACATCAACAGTGAGTTTGGAGGAAGTGTTTTAGTCCTAAAACTTTACTTTCTTAAAACAAATAAAACATTCTGCCATACTGTGCTGAATTTATTTCACACATTTTAATTCTTTAATCAAGTTCTAATATTGTTCTAATGCAGCGATCTGTTTAGCTATTTCAAGATTTGTAGAAAATACCTAAAAACACCGTGTGACAGATGTGACAGAATCCCAGTAAGGTTTGGTGCAGTTTATTTATCTGAACTTCCTCAGCTCAGATTTATTCAGCCTTCACTGCTGTTCACATCGTGTCATTTATTATCTGACCACCAGGGGCGCCAGCAGCAGCACACAGCAATACAAAGAGGAAGAAACATTAGTGATGACAAGAAGTTCAGTTTCACACAACTATAATATTTAATGTGACTCATTTCAGGGTACACAAATTAGTTTCAGTTACAGTGCCAATAAAATATAACCCTGTGAACTTTTATTGATTTTCAACCAAACATTAAGCTGTAGTTTATTTTGTAGTTTTGACCGGTTTGTCTCTTTCTACATTCACCTGCTTATATTTTTCATTTAGAGACTTAATTTCAGCAACATTTCAGAACATCTGCATGTTAAAGATGTTTGTCCTCCAGCAGACTGAGACGTGTGGAAGTTCCCCACAGCAGGAGGACAAACACTACGTCTGCTAATCAACTTACCAGTGATTGATTAGTTTAAACTTTCTGCTCTGATACACACACACACACACACACACACACACACACACACACGCGCACGCACACGCACGCACACGCACACACACGCACGCACACACACACACACACACACACCCGCACACACCAATCAACATCAAATACAAAATAACAAACCATCCCCCTTGTTGGAGCCGAGAGAAGAAACATTTTACCTGCAATGTTCTCAAAACATAACTCTTGTTTACGTTAAATTATTTGTGTTTGTTGAAAAAATGTGTTTTTTATACGTGAATGTCTTTGTTTATATATTATATCTTTTGTAATAATTGTGTTTTTTGATTTTCAAACAAATCTTAAAACAAACATCTGTTCACTTTCAGACACAACTTTTGGTTTGACTTACAAAGTTTTTAATTCATGTAAATATCTTTTATTAACTTTGACTTTATAAAGTGTCTGTTAGTTTGTTCCCTTGATTTCACCTCATTTATATTTCTTATTGCTCTTTTCTGTAATGTTTATCAGGGATTTATATTAGTTATTATTAGTATATTGTTGCTCCACACAGTAGCAACAATATGGAGAAAATAAGTTTATTATAATCCAACATGTACTTTGTTCAGAATGTCTTTGATATAAACTACGTACGCACTTTGGACATCCTTTGAATATTTAATCTGCTGTTATCCCCTTTACTGATTTCCAAAACCAATAAATTAAGTTTTATTTGGATTTAATGATAATTTGTTTACATCAAATTAACTTTTAAGATTGAAATTTCCGCTTTCAACATCATCCAAAAGTATTTTTTTCCAGAACATAAAACGTTGTATCATCTGCAAACAAAATTGTTTGCAATATTTTTGTTGCTTCACAAATATCATTTCATTTCCTATTTCATATCCTATTCTTAAGATAAAAGTCAGTTTTTTCGTACTGTTTATTGATGATTATTGTTTCTGAATGTATTTTGTTTCTGTTGCAATTAGTGCCCAAGTCTCACCTGGACATCACAGAGAAGGAGACGTAAGTTTCTGTTCTGTTTTTGAACTAATTTATTAAATAGCAGTAAATAATTTCTCCTCAGTCACGTGTAGACTGAACACTTCTAACTGTATTTATTACTATTTATTTATTGTTTTCATGTGTTATTATTCCTGTTGTGTGTTTAGAGGTGAGACGGCGCTCCATAAAGCCGCCTCCTCCTGTCAGAGGAGCATCTGTCACTACCTGGTGGAGGCCGGGGCGTCCATCATGAAGACAGACCTGCAGGTAAACACTCTCACCTGTAACACTCTCACCTGTAACACTCTCACCAGTAACACACTCACCTGTAACACACACACACACCTGTAACACACACTCACCTGTAACGTACATTTTTTGCTACTGTGTTTTTTTACTGTGCTCTATTGCGTTACTTTACTGCGCTCTACTGCGTTACTTTACTGCGCTCTACTGCGTTACTTTACTGCGCTCTATTGCGTTACTTTACTGCGCTCTACTGCGTTACCTTACTGCGCTGTACAGCGTTACTTTACTGCGCTACCTTACTGCGTTACTTTACTGCGCTCTACTGCGTTACTTTACTGCGCTCTACTGCGTTACTTTACTGCGCTCTATTGCGTTACTTTACTGCGCTGTACAGCGTTACCTTACTGCGTTACCTTACTGCGCTGTACAGCGTTACTTTACTGCGCTACCTTACTGCGTTACTTTACTGCGCTCTACTGCGTTACTTTACTGCGCTCTACTGCGTTACTTTACTGCGCTCTATTGCGTTACTTTACTGCGCTCTACTGCGTTACCTTACTGCGCTGTACAGCGTTACTTTACTGCGCTACCTTACTGCGTTACTTTACTGCGCTCTACTGCGTTACTTTACTGCGCTGTACAGCGTTACTTTACTGCGCTCTACTGTGTTACTTTATTGCACTCTACTGTGTTACTTTACTGTGCTGTACTGTGTTACTTTACTGCACTCTACTGTGTTACTTTACTGTGCTGTACTGTGTTACTTTACTGCACTCTACTGTGTTACTTTACTGTGCTGTACTGTGTTACTTTACTGCGCTGTACAGCGTTACTTTACTGCGCTCTATTGCGTTACTTTACTGCGCTCTACTGCGTTACCTTACTGCGCTGTACAGCGTTACTTTACTGCGCTACCTTACTGCGTTACTTTACTGCGCTCTACTGCGTTACTTTACTGCGCTGTACAGCGTTACTTTACTGCGCTCTACTGTGTTACTTTATTGCACTCTACTGTGTTACTTTACTGTGCTGTACTGTGTTACTTTACTGCACTCTACTGTGTTACTTTACTGTGCTGTACTGTGTTACTTTACTGCGCTGTACAGCGTTACTTTACTGCACTCTACTGTGTTACTTTACTGCACTCTACTGTGTTACTTTACTGCACTCTACTGTGTTACTTTACTGTGCTGTACTGTGTTACTGCGCTGTACTGCATTACTTTACTACGCTCTACATGCGTTACTTTACTGCACTCTATTGCCTTGCTTTGCTGCGCTGTACTGCATTACTTTTCTGCGCTCTATTGTGTTACTTTACTGCGCTCTATTGCGTGAGGCGCTCCGTGACGGCCACCAGCCTGAGCTGTCCCACCGACACATTAAAAGGATCTCCAGCAGTATTTGACCCACTTCTCTAAAGTGATTAATGTTGTGTGTCATTGAGAAACGAAGCGCCGCAGGATCCCCGGCCTTGCTCCGACACACACAAAGGCTGCGGCTCACCGTTGCCATGGTGAAGCTAGTGGTAACAGGAAGCAGCCCATAATCTGAGTTTTTGCTTCTTCTTCTTCTCCAGCAAATGAAAAGAGTTCATGTGTTACTTAGTGTGTAAACTGTTGGTGTGGAGCCGAGATTCACTGCAGGCTTTTTATTATTCTGCTTTATTTCTCACACTATCTATTCATATATCTGATGATATATTTAGTTATTGATCTACACCTTCTGCAGAGCAGAGTAACATGTGATAACAGCAGATTTGCCTTTTTAACTTTTAACTTTTTCAGCAAATGATCCTGCATCTGTAATGTTTTCTGATTTATAATGTTAAAAAATGTGTTTCTTTAGTGTACTCTAGTTTGTTTCTTTACTGCGTTGTTACTGCACTCTGTATTTACTTTACTTTATTCTGTCCACCTCCTCCTGTTTGTGTTACTTTACTGTATAAGAGAGTGAAAATTAGAGTTTGTGAAAGTGCTTCTTATTTTCTGAGTATATGAAACATTCAGTTTGTAGCTTCTCATGTTCAAATGTTTGATCAGAGTGTCTTCTCTAGAGGATCACTTCCAGGATCATATTCTCCATAACCTTCAGTATTTAGATCAAGAAGCTTGTGAAATATAAACTTTATCTAAAATAAAGTAAATGTTTCTGTTTTTCAGGGAGAGACTCCCAAACATCGCGCTGAGAAAGCCGACGACCAGGAACTGTCTGAATATCTGGAGAACCGCCAACATTACCAGATAATCCAGAGGGAGGACCAGGAGACGGCGGTCTGAAGTCCATGCCGTCCCTCCAAACCTCCGTCCGTCTTTAGGTCTTTCATTTATCTTCCCGTCTAAAGAGTCAAAGGAGGGAAGACGGCAACATATCAGCGAGCGCTTCTTCTTCTTCTTCTCTGCTATAAGAGGGCAGGAGGCGGGTCGACACATTGACATTGTTATTATTGATTTAGTCCCCAAACTGTTTTAAAGGTGCACTCCCCCTTTAATATCAACATTAAAGGTGCACTCCCCCTTTAAAGTGACCCTCTTACATCAGTTCCTCCGTGTCTCCTTGAACTCCAGTAGAAACTTTATCTCCTCTCCTGCCTCCACGCTGAACGCAGAGTCACAAACGTAGAAAAGTGTTGATGAAGTAAATGGAGCCGAGTTCAACAAACAAACTGAAAACATCTGTTTACTAACTCTCACACATGCAGAAGTGTTTAAATAGTTTAAAACAGTGCAGTTTCAGTGTGTGTGTGTGTGTGTGTGTGTGTGTGTGTGTGTGTGTGTGTGTGTGTGTGTGCACATGTGTGTGCATGTGTGCGTGCATGTGTGTGTGTGTGTGAAGCAGCGACTGATGAAGGACTTTATTCTGCAGAGTTAGTAAACAGATGTTTTCAGTTTGTTTGTTGAACTCCGCTCCATTTACTTCATCAACACTTTTCTACGTTTGTGACTCTGCGTTCAGCGTGGAGGCAGGAGAGGAAACACCGGGGGGGGGGGGGTGTCTGATGTACAGAGGGTCACAGAAAGTGAGCAGAGAAGGTGTTTTGTTGTGCATACCGTCGGGTTCGTAGACGCCTGCCTCCGTTCTCTGCAGTTCAAACTAAGCAACATAAAAGCCTCTGGACACTAAAGTGAATTCAAACTCGTCTCCTCAGGCCACAAAGATCTCCTACAAATTGTTGAATGTGTCTTTATGGAGTCACCATTAGCGCTCTGACCTCCGTGTTGAATGTGTACAGAACGTGCTGCTTTGAGTGAACACTGACTGTATTCATGTGTGTGCAGCTGAACATGATGAGGCTTTCGCCATATCTGATAGAAACGGCTGCAAAAACGTGTCTTCTGTCCGGCTTCTAGTGACCTTTTGAATATATTTGTTTACTCAATGGAAATAAGTGTTTGTTCACACTTTGAATATTTAACTTAGACACAGATAAATTTAGCTATTTATGATATATTTGTAGAGATGAAAAAAAACACATTTTGCTTTGTGATCAAACAACGTGAAGCAAGTCGTCGACGACTTCAGTCCGAATGTTCGAGATTTCAACATGAGATTTGTTTTTGTAATTCTTTGGTCTGTTACATAACTGTAAAAGCAAAATGGCTGCCAGCAGGATGCTTTCTTTGTGATGTGTGTGTAAATAGCTGAGATAGACTCGTCAGTGTTCAGCCAGATTCTGCCAAAGCAGTCAAGTCTGTATTAATAATAACGACATTATACTGTATGATATTGGAGTAATAACTGTTCTGTTTGGTTTTATCATTTCTGAGTGACCTGCAATAAAAGCATGTCAGTAACAGTTTTCTGTGAGGAAAATAAAATTATTCAGTAGGAAAAAAACGACTTTTAATCATTTATTCATCATTAAATCATTTTTAAAAGCAAAATTACCAACTATTTATCATATGTGACGTTGAATAGATAATTTCTGGACAAAACAAGTTTTTTGAAGAGGTTTAGGACTCATGACGCTGACTCAAGTCAGGGTTTAGGACTCATGACGCTGACTCATGTCAGGGTTTAGGACTCATAACGCTGACTCATGTCAGGGTTTAAGACTCATAACGCTGACTCATGTCAGGGTTCAAAACTCAAAACGCTGACTCATGTTAGGGTTTAAGACTCATAACGCTGACTCATGTCAGGGTTTAAGACTCATAACGCTGACTCATGTCAGGGTTCAAAACTCAAAACGCTGATTCATGTCAGGGTTTAAGACTCATAACGCTGACTCATGTCAGGGTTTAGGACTCATAACACTAACTCATGTCATGGTTTAAAACTCATAACGCTGACTCTTGTCAGGGTTTAAGACTCATAACACTGACTCATGTCAGGGTTTAAAACTCATAATGCTGACTCATGTCAGGGTTCAAAACTCATAACACTGACTCATGTCAGGGTTCAAGACTCATGATGCTGACAAATGTCAGGGTTTAAAACTCATAACGCTGACTCATGCCAGGGTGTAAGACTCATAACGCTGACTCATGTCAGGGTTAAGGACTCATAACGCTGACTAATGTCAGGGTTCAAAACTGAGTCAGCGTTCAAGACTCATGATGCTGACAAATGTCAGGGTGAAGGAATCATAACGCTGACTCATGTCAGGGTGTAAGACTCATAACACTGACTCATGTCAGGATTCAAAACTCATAATGCTGACTCAGGTCAGGGTTTAGGACTCATGACTCATGTCAGGGTTTAGGACTCAAGATGCTGACTCATGTCAGGGTTTAGGACTCAAAACGCTGACTCATGTCAGGGTTTAAGACTCATAACGCTGACTCATGTCAAGGTTTAGGACTCATAACGCTAACTCATGTCAGGGTTTAAGACTCATAACACTGACTCATGTCAGGATTCAAAACTCATAATGCTGACTCAGGTCAGGGTTTAGGACTCATGACTCATGTCAGGGTTTAGGACTCAAGATGCTGACTCATGTCAGGGTTAATGACTCATAACGCTGACTCATGTCAGGGTTTAAAACTCATAACACTGACTCATGTCAGGGTTTAGGACTCATGACTCATGTCAGGGTTTAGGACTCATGATGCTGACTCATGTCAGGGTTTAAAACTCATAACGCTGACTCATGTCAATGTTTAGGACTCATGACGCTGACTCATGTCAGGGTGTAAGACTCATAATGCTGACTCATGTCAGGGTGTAGGACTCATAATGGTGACTCATGTCAGGGTTTAGGACTCATAACGCTGACTCATGTCAGGGTTTAAGACTCATAACGCTGACTCATGTCAGGGTTCAAAACTCGGAACACTGACTCATGTCAGGGTGTAAGACTCATAATGCTGACTCATGTCAGGGTTTAGGACTCATAACGCTGACTCATGTCAGGGTTTAGGACTTATAACGCTGACTCATGTCAGGGTTTAAAACTCATAACTCTGACTCATGTCAGGGTTTAGGACTCATGATAATGACTAATGTCAGGGTTTAAAACTCATAACGCTGACTCAAGTCAGGGTGTAAGACCCATAACGCTGACTCATGTCAGGGTTTAAGACTCATAACGCTGACTCATGTCAGGGTTCAAAACTCATTACACTGACTCATGTCAGGGTGTAAGACTCATAATGCTGACTCATGTCAGGGTTTAGGACTCATAACGCTGACTCATGTCAGGGTTTAGGACTTATAACGCTGACTCATGTCAGGGTTTAAAACTCATAACTCTGACTCATGTCAGGGTTTAGGACTCATGATAATGACTAATGTCAGGGTTTAAAACTCATAACGCTGACTCAAGTCAGGGTGTAAGACCCATAACGCTGACTCATGTCAGGGTTCAAAACTCATTACACTGACTCATGTCAGGGTGTAAGACTCATAATGCTGACTCATGTCAGGGTTCAAAACTCATTACACTGACTCATGTCAGGATTCAAAACTCATAATGCTGACTCAGGTCAGGATTTAGGACTCATGACTCATGTCAGGGTTTAGGACTCAAGATGCTGACTCATGTCAGGGTTTAGGACTCAAAACGCTGACTCATGTCAGGGTTTAAGACTCATAACACTAACTCATGTCAGGGTTTAAGACTCATAACACTGACTCATGTCAGGATTCAAAACTCATAATGCTGACTCAGGTCAGGGTTTAGGACTCATGACTCATGTCAGGGTTTAGGACTCAAGATGCTGACTCATGTCAGGGTTAATGACTCATAACGCTGACTCATGTCAGGGTTTAAAACTCATAACACTGACTCATGTCAGGGTTTAGGACTCATGACTCATGTCAGGGTTTAGGACTCATGATGCTGACTCATGTCAGGGTTTAAAACTCATAACGCTGACTCATGTCAATGTTTAGGACTCATGACGCTGACTCATGTCAGGGTGTAAGACTCATAATGCTGACTCATGTCAGGGTGTATGACTCATAATGCTGACTTATGTCAGGTTACTGACTCATGTCAGGGTTTAGGACTCATAACGCTGACTCATGTCAGGGTTCAAAACTCAGAACACTGACTCATGTCAGGGTGTAAGACTCATAATGCTGACTCATGTCAGGGTTTAGGACTCATAACGCTGACTCATGTCAGGGTTTAGGACTTATAACGCTGACTCATGTCAGGGTTTAAAACTCATAACTCTGACTCATGTCAGGGTGTAGGACTCATAATGCTGACTCATGTCAGGGTTTAGGACTCATAATGCTGACTCATGTCAGGGTTTAGGACTCATAACACTGACTCATGTCAGGGTTTAAAACTCATAACGCTGACTCATGTCAGGGTTTACGACTCATAACGCTGACTCATGTCAGGGTTTAGGACTCATAACGCTGACTCATGTCAGGGTTTAAGTCTCATGATGCTGACTCATGTCAGGGTTTAAAACTCATAACGCTGACTCATGTCAGGGTTTAAAACTCATAATGCTGACTCATGTCAGGGTTTAAAACTCATAATGCTGACTCATGTCAGGGTTTAAAACTCATAATGCTGACTCATGTCAGGGTTTAGGACTCATGATGCTGACTCATGTCAGGGTTTAGGACTCATAAGTACACTCTGCTGATATACTTTTGAATCCAGCACTTTTTTAACGTTGCTGAGACTTTCTGAGTGAATTTTGACTCGGTTCTTAAACAAGCAGGTGTTCCCGTCACACCTGTGATTCACCTGGAGCCTACCTGCAGCGTGATTAAATATTAGCTCACACACACACACCAAATAATTACTGTGTGACACAAATATGTGACATCTGACAACTACACACACACACCTCACTTTATGTTAATGAGCCAAGCTTGTTTTGTTCCTCAGTGTGGATTAAATCTTGTGATGTCACCATGTGTATGTGTGTGTGTGTGTGTGTGTGTGTGTGTGGCGGGGGTGCAGGAGGGAGCAGCTGAAGCAGCGACACACAAGGCAACGACTTCCCGGCTCGACTGGCTGCTGCTCTGAGCAAGTGAGTGTTTCAATACTTTTACTGTGTTTAAATACTGTTTTCATGTTGAAGACTTAAAACATATAATCTGTTAAAGATTACTGATTGTTATTTTGTAATTTGTAGGATTAATGTGAAACCTTTTAAACAATCGATAAATCTTTTCACTACTAAACAAAAACACTTATATTATATATATTTTATTAAATGAAGTTGGATATTATTAAACTAAACAAGAATTAGCAAAACAACTATTTTAATATTTAACCTTTAGCTATTAAAATATATTTGAGTTGTTAGATTAAAGATAATTTATTTCCTGAATTCATAATGTTTCTTAAACTTTATCTGGTAAGATTATTATTTATTATATTATATAATATATATTATAACTTGAAAGATGGGAGAAGTTAACTGTAGCTGAGATTAATAACAAAAACATTTTCTGAAACAAACTAAAATAATTTCATTACTTTGTTCATCAGAATGAAGATTTATCTCTAAAGATGTTGGAGCTGAACTTAAATCATGTTTCATGTTGTTCATCGTTGTTCTGATTATGTTTCTTAATTTATTACACAAGAAAGAAGCAAACGACTCGAGTTCAATCATTTTATCACTAAATATTCCATCTGTGTAAAATATAATATATAATATATTATATATCACATATTATATATCACATATAATATATTATATAATATATAATACATAATATATAATATATTATATAATATATTATGTATTATATATTATATATTATATATTATATATTATATATAATATGTGATATATAATCTATAATATATAATACATAATATATTATATAATATATTATATATTATGTATTATATATTATATATTATATTTCACATATTATATATCACATATAATATATTATATAATATATAATACATAATATATAATATATTATATAATATATTATTTATTATATATTATATATTATATATTATATATTATATTATATATTATATATTATATATAATGTATTATATATTATATAATATATGTCACATATTATATATAATACATAATATTTAATACATTATATATTATGTATTATATAATACATAATATATAATATGTGATATATAATATATAATCTATAATATGTGCAGAAGTTCTGCTTCAGGGTTCTTTGTGAGCATCAGAACTTTAACGTGTGTCCGGATGTCGGCGTGAACCCTGAGATTCAGGAGGAAGTTCCTCTAAATGTTGTTCCTAGTTCTGCACCAAAGGGAGCATCCCACTGCTTTTCTTCAAGCTAAGATTTCATTGTTTTCTTATGCAAATAAGTTTCTATTCAGGGGGGGGAATAGAACGTGGCAGAGAATCTGTGTTTGGCTTTAGAGAAATGAAACCAGGCTAGAGGAGGCTTTGTTTTGGGCCAATGAATCAGTATTCTTTTGAGGGGAATCTAAAGGGCTCTTTCAGACGCGCCCCCCCCCCCCCCCCCCCCCCCCCGCTGAGAGCCGCAGGAGGAGCGAAAGAAGCAGGATCTGCCAGCTGACATGTGAAAGAGGAGCGTTGCTTTAATGGAGCCTGAAAGACGAGTCTGTCATTCCTCCGCACAATAACAGCAGCCAGAGAGGTGCTTTCTGGGTAATTGACTCTCTGTTCTTGTCACATTGGTCCTGCGAGCTGACGGAGGCCATCATCATCACAGATGAGCAGGAGAGGAATGAGAACATGAGCGAGTGCTGGGAACAAGACCTGAATACATTAGCCTACTTCTATAATCCCGATGCTGCGGCCGCCACAATAGTCAGATTATTTGGCTTAAGCGTTCTGAGGTTTGGGGGGCCGAGCAGAAAGGGAGCAGATTTGGACTACATGTGGACCATCTGGCCCGAGCAGACCAGGCCGGGCCGGATCAGGCTGCAGCCAAACGTCCTGTCGCACAACAACACCAGATTAAAAGCTAACAAAGAGATTTCATATTCTCTTTGTCAACTCAGGTTTGAAAACACCTCAAGTGTTGAAAGCAGAGCACGAAATCTGTCACGATGGATTAAGAGACGAGCGGCCCCTCGGCACAGATAACAACCCCCCAACATGGGAGCAGGACCCCCTTTCAACTGGTTCTGTGTTTTCTTGTAGCCTCTGCAATATTGTTTAAGAGAGCAAAATAATCTGCCATCCTATCATTCAGCCAGGAATAACATATACTGTGTGTGTGTGTGTGTGTGCGTGTGCGTGTGTGTGTGTGTGTGTGTGTGTCTGCAGAATGCGAAGTTTGTTCTCAGTGACGCTGCTGCTGCTGCTGCTGCTGCTGACGCTCACCAGCGAGGCCAACAGACGACCCAAGAACCACAAAGGTCCGATATTCAAATCAAATATTATAATTTGATGATTTATAAGCAGCTGTCCAACTGTTAAAGTTATTATAATGAACATGAACCCTTAAAACTGTCGATGGCAGCAAATTGTGAAATTCACTGTGAATTATTATGATCTCAAGAAGCCGGAGAAAAGGAGTTTTTAACCTTTCTTTCTCAAAATGTTCAAAATATTTTCTCTAAATATCCAGACTTCCGACTTCTCAAAATATTAAAACTAATTGATAATATATGTAAACTTTTTCTCAAAAAATGTAAACTTTTTTCTCGAAATGTGACAACTCTAAATACTCCAAAATGTTAAAACTATTTCTTGAAATTGTATAGCTTTTTGTTAACTAATTTCTGACTGTTTCCTTAAAAATATTTAAACTTTTTTTGCAAAATATTCAGACATTTAAAAAAAAAAAAGATCCAGACTTCTCGTATTCCATATTTGTTTCATAAATGTGACTCCAGGTGGTAAACATGATAAAACCCGGCCGGCCTCAGAGTGCTCCTCTGCAGACACTCAATACGGCAAATGTGTCCCTGAACATGGAGACTGTGGAGATGGACTGAGAGAAGCCACCTGCAAAGATCACACCGACAAGATTCACTGCAAAATCCCCTGCAATTGGAAGAAGGACATCAGTAAGATACACACTGAATACACAGGAACATTGAACCTGAATGCATACAGATAGAGAGGACATACATGCATACTGATAGAGAGGACATACTTGCATACAGATAGAGAGGACATGAGTGTATATAGATAGAGGACATGAGTGTATACATATAGAGAGGACATACATGCATACAGATAGAGAGGACATGAGTGTATATAGATAGAGAGGACATGAGGGTATATAGATAGAGAGGACATACATGCATATAGATAGAGAGGACATACATGCATATAGATAGAGAGGACATGTGTGTATATAGATAGAGGACATGAGTGTATACATATAGAGAGGACATACATGCATACAGATAGAGAGGACATGAGTGTATATAGATAGAAAGGACATGAGTGTATATAAATAGAGAGGACATGAGTGTATATAGATAGAGAGGACATACATGCATATAGATAGAGAGGACATACATGCATACAGATAGAGAGGACATGAGTGTATATAGATAGAAAGGACATGAGTGTATATAGATAGAGAGGACATACATGCATATAGATAGAGAGGACATACATGCATATAGATAGAGAGGACATGAGTGTATATAGATAGAAAGGACATGAGAGTATACAGATAGAGAGGACATGAGTGTATATAGATAGAGGAAATGAATGTATGTAGATAGAGAGAACATGAATGTATACAGATAAAGGACATGAGTGTATACATATAGAGAGGACATACATACATACAGATAGAGAGGACATGAGTGTATATACATAGAGAGGACATACATGCATACAGATAGAGAGGACATATATGCATACAGATAGAGAGGACATACATGCATACAGATAGAGAGGACATCTGTATATAGATAGAGGACATGAGTGTATATAGATAGAGAGGACATGAGTGTATATAGATAGAGAGGACATACATGCACACAAATAGAGAGGACATACATGCATACAGATAGAGAGGACATGAGTGTATATAGATAGAAAGGACATGAGTGTATATAAATAGAGAGGACATGAGTGTATATAGATAGAGAGGACATACATGCATATAGATAGAGAGGACATACATGCATACAGATAGAGAGGACATGAGTGTATATAGATAGAAAGGACATGAGTGTATATAGATAGAGAGGACATACATGCATATAGATAGAGAGGACATACATGCATATAGATAGAGAGGACATGAGTGTATATAGATAGAAAGGACATGAGAGTATACAGATAGAGAGGACATGAGTGTATATAGATAGAGGAAATGAATGTATGTAGATAGAGAGAACATGAATGTATACAGATAAAGGACATGAGTGTATACATATAGAGAGGACATACATACATACAGATAGAGAGGACATGAGTGTATATACATAGAGAGGACATACATGCATACAGATAGAGAGGACATATATGCATACAGATAGAGAGGACATACATGCATACAGATAGAGAGGACATCTGTATATAGATAGAGGACATGAGTGTATATAGATAGAGAGGACATGAGTGTATATAGATAGAGAGGACATACATGCACACAAATAGAGAGGACATACATGCATACAGATAGAGAGGACATGAGTGTATATAGATAGAAAGGACATGAGTGTATATAAATAGAGAGGACATGAGTGTATATAGATAGAGAGGACATACATGCATATAGATAGAGAGGACATACATGCATACAGATAGAGAGGACATGAGTGTATATAGATAGAAAGGACATGAGTGTATATAGATAGAGAGGACATACATGCATATAGATAGAGAGGACATGAGTGTATATAGATAGAAAGGACATGAGAGTATACAGATAGAGAGGACATGAGTGTATATAGATAGAGGAAATGAATGTATGTAGATAGAGAGAACATGAATGTATACAGATAAAGGACATGAGTGTATACATATAGAGAGGACATACATACATACAGATAGAGAGGACATGAGTGTATATACATAGAGAGGACATACATGCATACAGATAGAGAGGACATATATGCATACAGATAGAGAGGACATACATGCATACAGATAGAGAGGACATCTGTATATAGATAGAGGACATGAGTGTATATAGATAGAGAGGACATGAGTGTATATAGATAGAGAGGACATACATGCACACAAATAGAGAGGACATACATGCACACAGATAGAGAGGACATGAGTGTATATAGATAGAGGACATGAGTGTATACATATAGAGAGGACATACATGCATACAGATAGAGAGGACATACATGCATACAGATAGAGAGGACATGCGTGTATATAGACAGAGGACATGAGTGTATATAGATAGAGAGGACATGAGTGTATATAGATAGAGAGGACATACATGCACACAAATAGAGAGGACATACATGCACACAGATATAGAGGACATGAGTGTATACATATAGAGAGGACATACATGCATACAGATAGAGAGGACATACATGCATACAGATAGAGAGGACATGCGTGTATATAGACAGAGGACATGAGTGTATACATATAGAGAGGACATACATGCATACAGATAGAGAGGACATGAGTGTATATAGATAGAGAGGACATACATGCATACAGATAGAGAGGACATGAGTGTATATAGATAGAGAGGACATACATGCATACAGATAGAGAGGACATACATGCATACAGATAGAGAAGACATGAGTGTATATAGATAGAGAGGACATGAGTGTATATAGATAGAGGACATGAGTGTATACATATAGAGAGGACATACATGCATATAGATAGAGAGGACATGAGTGTATATAGATAGAGAGGACATGAGTGTATATAGATAGAGGACATGAGTGTATACATATAGAGAGGACATACATGCATACACATAGAGAGGACATGAGTGTATATAGATAGAGAGGACATACATGCATACAGATAGAGAGGACATACATGCATACAGATAGAGAGGACATCTGTATATAGATAGAGGACATGAGTGTATATAGATAGAGAGGACATGAGTGTATATAGATAGAGAGGACATACATGCACACAAATAGAGAGGACATACATGCACACAGATAGAGAGGACATGAGTGTATATAGATAGAGGACATGAGTGTATACATATAGAGAGGACATACATGCATACAGATAGAGAGGACATACATGCATACAGATAGAGAGGACATGCGTGTATATAGACAGAGGACATGAGTGTATATAGATAGAGAGGACATGAGTGTATATAGATAGAGAGGACATACATGCACACAAATAGAGAGGACATACATGCACACAGATATAGAGGACATGAGTGTATACATATAGAGAGGACATACATGCATACAGATAGAGAGGACATACATGCATACAGATAGAGAGGACATGCGTGTATATAGACAGAGGACATGAGTGTATACATATAGAGAGGACATACATGCATACAGATAGAGAGGACATGAGTGTATATAGATAGAGAGGACATACATGCATACAGATAGAGAGGACATGAGTGTATATAGATAGAGAGGACATACATGCATACAGATAGAGAGGACATACATGCATACAGATAGAGAAGACATGAGTGTATATAGATAGAGAGGACATGAGTGTATATAGATAGAGGACATGAGTGTATACATATAGAGAGGACATACATGCATATAGATAGAGAGGACATGAGTGTATATAGATAGAGAGGACATGAGTGTATATAGATAGAGGACATGAGTGTATACATATAGAGAGGACATACATGCATACACATAGAGAGGACATGAGTGTATATAGATAGAGAGGACATACATGCATACAGATAGAGAGGACATACATGCATACATATAGAGAGGACATGAGTGTATATAGATAGAGAGGACATACATGCATATAGATAGAGAGGACATGAGTGTATATAGATAGAGATGACATAAATGCATACACATAGAGAGGACATACATGCATACAGATAAAGAGGACATGAGTGTATATAGATAGAGGACATGAGTGTATACATATAGAGAGGACATAATACATGCATACAGATAGAGGACATGAGTGCACACAGATAGAGAGGACATGAGTGTATATAGATAGAGGACATGAGTGTATACATATAGAGAGGACATAATGCATGCATACAGATAGAGGACATGAGTGCACACAGATAGAGAGGACATGAGTGTATGCATATAGAGAGGACATACATGCATACAGATAGAGAGGACATGAGTGTATACAGATAGAGATGACATTAGTGTATATATATAGGGAGGACATGAGTGTATATAGATAGAGGACATGAGTGTATATAGATAGAGAGGACGTGAGTGTATATAAATAGAGAGGACATACATGCACACAGAGAGGACATACATGCACACAGATAGAGAGGACATACATGCATACAGATAGAGAGGACATGAGTGTATATAGATAGAGGACATGAGTGTATATAGATAGAGAGGACATGAGTGTATATAGATAGAGGACATGAGTGTATATAGATAGAGAGGACATACATGCATACAGATAGAGAGGACATACATGCATACAGATAGAGAGAACATGAGTGTATACAGATAGAGGATATGAGTGTATACAGATAGAGGACATGAGTGTATATAGATAGAGGACATGAGTGTATATAGATAGAGGACATGAGTGTATATAGATAGAGAGGACATACATGCATACAGATAGAGAGGACATACATGCATACAGATAGAGAGGACATGAGTGTATACAGATAGAGGATATGAGTGTATACAGATAGAGGACATGAGTGCATACAGATAGAGGACATACATGCATACAGATAGAGGACATGAGTGTATACATATAGAGGACATGAGTGTATATAGATAGAGAGGACATGAGTGTATATAGATAGAGGACATGAGTGTATATAGATAGAGAGGACATACATGCATACAGATAGAGAGGACATGAGTGTATATAGATAGAGGACATGAATGTATACATATAGAGAGGACATACATGCATACAGATAGAGAGGACATGAGTGTATATATATAGAGGACATGAGTGTATACATATAGAGAGGACATACATGCATATAGGTAGAGAGGACATGATCATATAGATAGAGTGTATATAGATAGAGAGGACATGAGTGTATATAGATAGAGGACATGAGTGTATACATATAGAGAGGACATACATGCATACAGATAGAGAGGACATGAGTGTATATAGATAGAGAGGACATACATGCATACAGATAGAGAGGACATGAGTGTATATAGATAGAGGACATACATGCATACAGATAGAGAGGACATACATGCATACAGATAGAGAGGACATACATGCATACTGATAGAGAGGACATACTTGCATACAGATAGAGAGGACATGAGTGTATATAGATAGAGGACATGAGTGTATACATATAGAGAGGACATACATGCATATAGGTAGAGAGGACATGATCATATAGAGTGTATATAGATAGAGAGGACATGAGTGTATATAGATAGAGGACATGAGTGTATATAGATAGAGAGGACATGTGTATATAGATAGAGAGGACATACATGCACACAGAGAGGACATACATGCACACAGAGAGGACATACATGCACACAGATAGAGAGGACATACATGCATACAGATAGAAAGGACATGAGTGTATATAGATAGAGGACATGAGTGTATACATATAGAGAGGACATACATGCATATAGATAGAGAGGACATGAGCGTATATAGATAGAGAGGAAATACATGCATACAGATAGAGAGGACATACATGCATACAGATAGAGAGGACATGAGTGTATATAGATAGAGGACATGAGTGTCTACATATAGAGAGGACATACTACATGCATACAGATAGAGACCTAAACCTAAATACAGATTGTTCATGAGGCGAATAACTTTCAGTAGCAAAAGGTGATTAAAAATGATTAATATAAATAAAAGTTTTGTTATAAATTACAGGACAGTTGTTCTGCTCTGGAGCAGCTCAGATATTAATGGTTTGAATCTTGTGTTTACCTGCAGGTGACTGTAAGTATAAATTTGGCCCGTGGGGATCCTGCGATGCCAACACTAAGAGCCGGTCAGGAACTCTGAAGCGAGCGCTGTTCAACGCTGACTGTCAAACCACCGTGATGGTGTCTAAACCCTGCTCCCCCAAAGTGAAGAAGACCCGAGGTGAGAGCTCCCACTTCACTCACGTTTTATTAATTCTGCTCATATTACTTTTAACATTTACAAATTCAGCTCAGAAGTTTTTTTTATTGATTTAATTTTTTTTTAAATGTAATTATTATTAGATTTTCTATTTGTTTAATTTCCGAAATAATGAGCACATTAATTTAAAGGGATTTTATTATTTTTCTAAGTTTTATTTAATTTTCATTAAAAAAAAGTTAAATGATAGTCCTGCTATGCCATGAATCCTCGTGCAGTCACTTGCGCTAGCTAACCATAACGTTGAACTAGTTAGCTACGGCTACATATTATTATTTTAAAAGTTTAGTATCGTATGCACCATAACAAGGTGTGTTTATACACAGTACTTTAAGAAGCCCTACATGTTTAATACTCTTTGGTATACTGCTGCAGTTAGCAGGGGTCTCTGCCTGTCGCTCTCTTAGCCAAGGGGACTCGACCTGATAGTCGTGTCAGACCCCCGGTGTAAATTAACCGTCTACATATCCTTTCGTCTCTCCAGGGGAGAAGAAGTCAAACTAAAGGACAGAAGAAGAAGACGGCACGCTGAACACTCGTCTTCCCTCCTTCATCAAACACCAACCCGGAGACTCAACATACAACCTTTGATTTGTATTCTGATTTGATGTTCTTGTGTTTATTTGGATTGAAGTGTGGGAAGCTTTTCCCAGAATCCTCCACTAGATAATAATGATAATAATTATGTCCTTGTAGCTCATAGTTTGTTTTGACAGTAAATTTAGTCCTAAAAGCTTTTTATAGTATGTGAAGAGTTACAAAGGCTTGGATGAATCTGTAATGGCAAAATCCTCCATAAAATCTATTTTTTGAACTATAGATTATTGAAGTTGCAAGATAAGACTTGTATAAATGAACAAAATAAAGACTGTACATTGTTTTGGTGAAGCTTGGTCTATTATTGTGTGTGTACGTAACACAAACGTGTAATAAGTCTGATAAATGAAGTTCAACACAAAGTGTCCTGAAGTGTAAAACATCGACATCCTTCATAAAGTTCATGTCTCTGAGCAGCAAACTGGCAGATAATTAACGTTTTAAAGCAGAAAGCTCAGCTGGTCGGGTTTCTTCCCCCAGCATGCATTTCACGCTCAGAGAGTTTGTATTTTCAAAGTTGATGAAACATCAGAACAAAAGATTAACAGCTGTGTTAGAAAATATCTGCTGCTTTGATATAAAGACAAGAATCAACAACGACTCCCAAGATGCATTTCATCAAACAAACACCAGCAACATCAAGACAGTTGATAAAAGTTTTCATTTCACTTTTGGATTATAATGTATTTAAAGCTGCCAAACAGACAAAGAATGAAATGTGACGTTACAGGAAGCTGCAACAATGTCCCGCCCTCCGACAGGAAACAGCTCTCACACATTATATTAAACACGTAAACACAATATATATATCGATATCGGCCTTTGCAGAAGATGCTTTTCTGGTTTGCGACTTTATTATGAGCTTTTCTTGTTTTTCTGTGTTAGCGAATCAAGTGTTCGCTGCAGCACGTGAAGCACCGTTTAAATTACGTAAATATCACTGTAACGCAGTTTAACCGCTGCTTCTCCGATATTGTGATGCGAACAATATAGAAGAATATAACATTTACATGGTGTAGATGTAAACCATCAACTAAAAAGCAACGTAAAGGATAAAATAACACATTCTGTCATAAAGAAAGAAACCTGTTGATAAATATGTCGCCAACAGAGTAATGAGTTAGCGTTTAGCACTTCCTGCCCCCTCGTCTCTCAGTCGATGTGTTTCTGGTTAGAAGCTGAAATAAGTTTTGTGTTTTACTCACGCTGAAGAGATTTTAACGTTTTTTTCCTCACCGGTTTCTGAAGCTTCTACGTGTCTTATAAACGTCGGCTGCTAACACGTGTCTGAATGAGACTAAACGCCTTTGCGCTAACGTGTCGGCTTCAGTGTCGCACTGCAGAAACACTTCGTCCCTGCAGCTCAGAATGTTGCTGCTCAACCCTAAAGTTATCAGGGAAAACGTTAACAATGCCAAACTGCTGGAGCGCGTCATGCGCAGAACACTTGAAGGTCAACTTTGAGTAACGCAACCGTACGTCTCAAGTGATGGAACATGAAGCTACAACAAGTTCACCAGGAAACTTTGAACATTTACATTTAAAGACATAAACACTTGTGGTACGATTGCTCACTTCTCACGTAATGTCCAAAACAATGTGAACGAATAATCTGCCAATTATTTAACGGATTAATCATTAAAATAGTGAGACACGTCCGTCCAGGTCCTCAGAGTCCTGATGTCTTTAAAAGATCTTCACTTTAATATAAAACAGAAAAGACTTTTCTGCAGAAACTTTAACGATTAATCGATTATCCAAATATCGATCATCGTCGTCCTTCACCGCGTCGTCAGTCCGAGCAGCCACCAATGTTTGCGCCTCAGCACAGCTTCCTGCCGTGGCAGCGCAGCAGGCTGCAGAAGGTCTTCCTGAAGGTGACGTTGCACAGGGCGTAGCAGCCGGGGTTGATGGCGCTGTTGATGTAGCAGAACCAGTAGCCTGTCGTCCACAGGGCGTCCGGGATGCAGACGTGGCAAAAAGCGGCGACGACGGCCATGATGTTATATGGCGTCCAGGTGACGATGAAGGCCAGCAGGATGGCGAGGATGGTCTTGGTGACCCTCCGCTCCCTCGCCATCACTCGCAGCCGCCGCCTCTCCTGAGACTTGAAGCTGGGGCAGGTGGAGAACGCTGCCGACGCAGTCTTGTGGGGGTCGGCGTTGGACGAGGAGTCGGTTTCGATCTTGTTGGAGTCTTCGTCGTGGCGTGTGACGGTCCAAGCGTGCGGCTCGGAGGTGTCCGCTGGACTTCTGGACATCTTGCGGTTCCTCTTGGGCTTCGGAGTGCTGGACTCTGATTGGTCAAAAGACACATCTGAGCCTGGGTCGCTGGTCACCCAACTGCGTCGTTTCAACAGGAAGTCTTTAATGGACGGGCTGGACGTCCTGAGCGTGCCCTGCTCTGACTGGAGCGCGCTCAGTCTGCCACGGCTGGCAATGGAGAGGCGGCTGTACAGGCCAACCATGACGAGAGCCGGCAGGTAAAAGGACGGCAGCGTCGTCCCCAGAGTGATGGCGGGACTGGCGAGGAGCTGGGTGTAACACTTACCATCAGGGACGACGCGTTTGCCCCCAAGTGTCTGCCAGCAGAGGATGACGGGCGCCCAGAGAACGAAGGACAGCATCCAGGCAGCGCCGATCATCAGACCGGCCATGCTGCCCGTCCGCCACGCCGGGTAGCTGAACGGCCGCGTCATGCAGAAGTAGCGATCCAGACTGATGATCAGCAGGTTCAGGACGGAGGCGTTGCTCACCACGTAGTCCACGACGAGCCACATGTCGCAGACGGCGGCGCCGAGCGGCCAGCGGCCCCGCAGCAGGTACAGCGTGAACATGTTCATGGACAGCAGCCCCACGACCAGGTCGGCCGCCGCCAGGCTCAACAGGAAGTAGTTGTTGACGGTTCGCAGGCGGCGGTTCACTTTGATAGACAGGATGACCAGCGTGTTGCCGATCACCGTGACGACGCTCAGGGAGGCGGTTACCGTGGCGATGAGGACCAGCCGAGCCGTGCTGTACGGCCACGGAGCTCCAATCGGCTGACAGGAAGCGTTCACGGAGGTGCGGAGACACAGGGAGGCGTTGAGGTCGGGCTCAGCGGCCATGTTCCCTGGAAACACACACAGGTGTACAAAATGTATTATATTTGTTATGTTTAGTTGTTGTGTGTTAAAAACTGTTTACGACCTTTTCTGTTTTTTCTCAGATAATTACAAATATCTTTCTCAAAATATATTTTTTTATCTCTGAAATGTTCTAAATGTTTCTCAAAACAATATTATAATAACTTTTAAATATTACAATTTCTTTTTTTATATATCATTTTTTTGTGACTGAAATTTTAGTAATTATATTATATAACAATTATATAACAACTGAAAGTATATGTTTTTTAAATATAACAAAAATGATAATGATGATGATAATAATGATATTAATAATAATGATAATAATGATATTAATAATAATGATAATAATGATAATAATAATAATGATAATAATGATATTAATAATAATGATAATAATGATATTAATAATAATGATAATAATGATATTAATAATAATGATAATAATGATAATAATAATGATAATAATGATAATAATAATAATGATAATAATGATATTAATAATAATGATAATAATGATATTAATAATAATGATAATAATAATGATATTAATAATAATGATAATAATAATGATAATAATGTTATTAATAATAATGATATTAATAATAATGATAATAATAATGATATTAATAATAATGATAATAATAATGATATTAATAATAATGATATTAATAATAATGATAATAATAATGATAATAATAATGATATTAATAATAATGATAATAATAATAATTATATTAATAATAATGATAATAATAATAATAATGATAATAATATTAATAATAATGATATTAATAATAATGATAATAATGATAATAATAATAATAATGATAATAATAGTAATGATATTAATGATAATAATGATAATAATAATAATAATAATAATAATAATGATATTAATAATAATGATAATAATGATAATAATAATAATAATAATAATAATAATAATAATGATAATAATAATAATAATAATAGTAATGATATTAATAATAATGATAATAATAATAATAATAATAATAATAATAATGATAATGATAGTAATGATAATGATAATGATAATAATAATAATAATAATAATGATAATAATAATGATATTAATAATAATATTAATAATAATGATGATGATAATAATAATAATAATGATATTAATAATAATAATAATAATGATAATGATAATAATATTAATAATAATAATAATAATAATGATATTAATAATAATGATATAAATAATAATAATAATAATAATAATAATGATAACGATAACGATAACGATAATAATAATAATAATAATATTAATATTAATATTGATAATGATAATGATAATGATAATAATAATGATAATAATGATATTAATAATAATATTAATAATAATGATGATAATAATAATAATTATATTAATAATAATATTAATAATAATAATAATAATAATAATGATAATAATGATATTAATAATAATGATATAAATAATAATAATAATAATAATGATAATAATAATAATATTAATAATGATAATAATAATGACAATAATAATCATTATTATTTTAGACTTAATAACTGACTGAAGGGTTTAAATGTGTTTCCGCCTGGAAATCAGTTAATTGAGATTTATGTGTTTTTATGCATCTTCCTTGTTTAATAAAGATTCATAATAAATTATTATTATTATTATGAACACTAAAGCTGCAGCTACATATTAAAACATCATTAAATTCTCGTCTGCTTTTGTTTTTATTTGTCATCGTCTCTGTGACGTGTTTATTCCACTTTTCATTCTTTTCTTTCTTTCTCTAGAGGCTTTCTTTGAGCCACTAGAGGGCCCCAAACCTTATTTAGGAAACCCAAAGATCTTGAATGTTAATTATTAACATAAAAAACAGATTTAAACTCCAAAGGTGTAAGAAAATGTTAATTTATGTAAATCCTGCAAAACTGTATAAGAAAATAAAACTACATTTCCGGATAATATGAAGCAAAAAAAGATCAAAATGGGAGTTTAAGTTACCTTAACGGGAATGTTGCACCTCCTGATGTTAAACCTCCTGATGTTAAACCTCCTGATGTTAAACTTCCTGATGTTGCACCTCTTGATGCTGCACCTCCTGATGTTAAACCTCCTGATGCTGCACCTCCTGGTGTTAAACCTCCTGATGCTGCACCTCCTGATGCTGCACCTCCTGATGCTGCACCTCCTGGTGTTAAACCTCCTGATGTTGCACCTCCTGATGTTAAACCTCCTGATGCTGCTCCTCCTGGTGTTGCACCTCCTGATGTTTAACCTCTTGATGTTAAACCTCCTGATGCTGCACCTCCTGATGTTGCACCTCCAGTTGTTAAACCTCCTGATGTTGCACCTCCTAATGCTGCGCCTCCTGGTGTTAAACCTCCTGGTGTTAAACCTCCTGATGTTGCACCTCCTGATGCTGCACCTCCTGGTGTTAAACCTCCTGATGTTGCACCTCCTGATGCTGCACCTCCTGGTGTTAAACCTCCTGATGTTGCACCTCCTGGTGTTAAACCTCCTGATGTTGCACCTCTTGATGCTGCACCTCCTGGTGTTAAACCTCCTGATGTTGCACCTCCTGGTGTTAAACCTCCTGATGTTGCACCTCTTGATGTTGCACCTCCTGATGTTAAACCTCCTGATGTTAAACCTCCTGATGTTAAACCTCCTGATGTTGCACCTCTTGATGCTGCACCTCCTGATGTTAAACCTCCTGATGCTGCACCTCCTGGTGTTAAACCTCCTGATGCTGCACCTCCTGATGCTGCACCTCCTGGTGTTAAACCTCCTGATGTTGCACCTCCTGATGTTAAACCTCCTGATGCTGCTCCTCCTGGTGTTGCACCTCCTGATGTTTAACCTCTTGATGTTAAACCTCCTGATGCTGCACCTCCTGATGTTGCACCTCCAGTTGTTAAACCTCCTGATGTTGCACCTCCTAATGCTGCGCCTCCTGGTGTTAAACCTCCTGATGTTGCACCTCCTGGTGTTAAACCTCCTGATGTTGCACCTCCTGATGCTGCACCTCCTGGTGTTAAACCTCCTGATGTTGCACCTCCTGATGCTGCACCTCCTGGTGTTAAACCTCCTGATGTTGCACCTCCTGGTGTTAAACCTCCTGATGTTGCACCTCTTGATGCTGCACCTCCTGGTGTTAAACCTCCTGATGTTGCACCTCCTGGTGTTAAACCTCCTGATGTTGCACCTCTTGATGCTGCACCTCCTGGTGTTAAACCTACTGATGTTGCGCCTCCTGATGCTGCACCTCCTGGTGTTAAACCTCCTGATGTTGCACCTCCTGGTGTTAAACCTCCTGATGTTGCACCTCCTGGTGTTAAACCTCCTGATGTTGCACCCGTCTGTGCTCCCTTCGTGTGCTCCGCTGCGTCTCCTCCATCAGCCCCAGCAGCAGTTTATAGACGTGGAGCGTTGAGGCTCCGCCTGCTGCTCCATGTGGGACGTAATGAAACGTTATTACTTCCTGTCACCATTAACAGAGCGGAGCCACAACTGTAACTCAGACCAGAGGAAACTTCTCCATCACATATGTAATAACATGATGCTTCATCCAGACTTCTCTTTATTAAGAACAAGGAGAAGGAGAAGGAGGAGAAGAAGGAGGAGAAGGAAAAGGAGGAGAAGGAGAAGAAGAAGGAAAAGAAGGAGAAGAAGAAGGAGGAGAAGAAGGAGAAGGAGGAGAAGGAAAAGAAGGAGAAGGAAAAGAAGGAGGAGGAGAAGGAGGAGAAGGAAAAGAAGGAGAAGAAGAAGAAGAAGGAGAAGGAGAGGAAGAAGGAGAAGAAGAAGGAGAAGAAGGAAAAGGAGAAGAAGAAGGAGAAGAAGAAGGAAAAGAAGAAGGAGGAGAAGCAGAAGGACAAGGAGGAGAAGAAGGAAAAGGAGAAGGAAAAGGAGGAGAAGGAGAAGAAGGAGAAGAAGGAGGAGAAAAAGAAGGAGCAGAAGGAGAAGGAAAAGAAGAAGGAGAAGAAGGAGCAGAAGAAAGAGGAGAAGAAGGAGGAGAAGAAGGAGAAGAAGGAGAAGGAGAAGAACAAGAAGAAGGAGAAGAAGGAGGAGAAGAAGGAGCAGAAGAAGGAGGAGAAGAAGGAGCAGAAGAAGGAGGAGAAGAAGGAGAAGAAGAAGGAGGAGAAGAGAAGAAGAAGGAGCAGAAGAAGGAGGAGAAGAAGGAGAAGAAGAAAAAGGAGATCAAGTAGAAGAAGGAGGAGAAGAAGGAAAGGGAGAAGGAGAAGGAGGAGAAGAAGAAAAAGAAGATGGAAAGAACAAGAAGGAGAAGAAGGAAAAGGAGAAGAAGAAGGAGAAGAAGGAGAAGAAGGAGAAGAAGGAAAGGGAGGAGAAGGAAAGGAAAAGAAGGAGAAGAAGGAGAAGAAGAAGAAGGAAAAGAAGGAGTAGTAGAAGAAGGAAAAGGAGAAGGAGAAGGAAAAGAAGGAGAAGGAGAAGAAGGAAAAGGAGGAAAGGAGGAGAAGCAGAAGAAGAAAAAGGAGAAGGAGAAGGAGAAGTAGAACAAGAAGGAAAAGAAGAAGGGAAAGAAGAAGGAAAGAAGAAGGAAAGAAGTAGGAGAAGAAGGAGGAAAAGGAGGACGAGAAGGAGAAGGAAAAGAAGGAGGAGAAGGAGAAGAAGGACAAGGAGGAGAAGAAGGAAAAGGAGAAGGAAAAGGAGGAGAAGGAGAAGAAGGAGGAGAAGGAGAAGAAGAAAAGGAGAAGGAGAAGGAGAAGAGGAGTAGAACAAGAAAGAAAAGAAGAAGAAGGGAAAGAAGAAGGAAAAGAAGGAGGAAAAGGAGGAGGAGGAGAAGAAGGAGGAGAAGGAGGAGAAGGAGGAGAAGAAGAAGGAGGAGAAGAAGGAAAAGGAGGAGAAGAAGAACGAGAAGGAGAAGAAGAAGGAGAAGAAAGAAGACGAAGGAGAGGAAGAAGGAGAAGAAGGAGGAGAAGAAGGAGCAGAAGGAGAAGGAAAAGAAGAAGAGGAAGAAGAAGGAGAAGACGAAGGAGAAGGAGAAGAAGAGGAAGAAGTAGGAGAAGAACAAGAAGAAGGAAAAGGAGGAGAAGAAGAAGGAGAAGAAGCAAAAGAAGAAGGAAAAAGAAAGAAGAAGGAGAAGAAGAAGGAGGAGAAGAGAAGGAGAAGGAAGAGAATAAAAGAAGATGGAAAAGGAGAAGGAGAAGAAGGAAAAGGAGAAGGAAAAGGAGGAGGAGAAGGAAAAGGAGGAGAAGGAGAAGAAGAAGGAGAAGGAAAAGGAGAAGAAGGAAAAGAAGGAGAAGAAGAAGGAAAAGAAGGAGGAGGAGAAGAAGGAGGAGAAGAAGAAGAAGGAGAAAGAAGGAGGAGGAGAAGAAGGAGCAGAAGGAAAAGAAAAAGAAGAGGAAGAAGAAGATGGAGAAGAAGAACAAGAAGAAGGACAAGAAGAAGGAAAAGGAGGAGAAGAAGGAAAAGAAGGAAAAGGAGAAGAAGAAGGAGAAGAAGAAGGAGAAGGAGAAAAAGAAGGAGGAGAAGGAGAAGGAGAAGAAAAGAAGATGGAAAAGGAGAAGAAGAAAGAGAAGGAAAAGAAGGAAAAGAAGGAGAAGTAGGAGGAGAAGGAGAAGAAGAAGGAGAAAGAGGAGAAGAAGGAAAAGAAGGAGAAGAAGTAGAAGAAGAAGCAGGAGAAGGAGGAGAAGAAGAAGGAGGAGAACGAGAAGGAGGAGAAGAAGGAGAAGAAGGCAAGAAGGAGGAGAAGAAGGAAAATGAGGACAAGGAGCAGAAGAAGGAGAAGAAGGAGAAGAAGGAGGAGAAGGAAAAGAAGGAGAATAAGAAGGAAAAGTAGGAGAAGAAGGAGGAGGAGAAGAAGAAGGAGGAGGAGAAGAAGGAAAAGAAGAAGGAGGAGAAGGAGGAGAAGGAAGGAGAAGAAAAAGAAGATGGAAAAGGAGAAGGAAAAGGAAAAGAAGAAGGAGAAGGAAAAGGAGGAGAAGAAGGAGAAGAAGGAGGAGGAGAAGGAGGAGAAAAGGATTAGAAGGAAAAGGAGAAGGAGAAGAAGGAGAAGAAGAAGGAGAAGAAGGAAAAGAAGGAGAAGAAGGAGGAGAAGAAGAAGGAGGTGAAGAAGAAAAGGAGAAGAAGGAGGAGGAGAAGAAGGAGGATGAAAAAGAATAAGAAGGAGAAGGAGAGGAAGGAGAAGAAGGAGAAGAAGGAGGAGGAGAAGAAGGAGCAGCTGGAGAAGGAGAAGAAGGAGGAGGAGAAGAAGACGAAGGAGAAGGAGAAGAAGGAGAAGAAGAAGAAGACGAAGAAGGAGAAGAAGGAAAAGAAGAAGAAGAAGAAGAAAGAGAAGAACAAGAAGAAGAAGGAAAAGAAGGAGAAGAAGAAGCAAAAGGAGGAGAAGAAGGAGAAGGAGGAGAAAGAGGAGGAGGAGAAGAAAAAGGAGAAGGAGAAGAAGGAGGAGAAGAAGGAAAAGGAGAAGGAAACGGAGGAGAAGGAGGAGAAGGAAAAGGAGTAGAAGAAAAAGAAAAAGAAGGAAAAGGAGAAGGAGAAGAAAGAAAAGAAGAAGACAAAGGAGAAGAAGGAGGAGGAGAAGGAGAAGAAGGAGCAGAAGGAGGAGTAGAAGAAGGAAAAGAAGAAGAAGGAGAAGAAGAAGAAGAAGAAGAAGAAGAAGGAGCAGAAGGAGGAGGAAAAGAAGAAGACGAAGGAGGAGGAGAAGAAGAAGCAAAAGGAGAAGGAGAAGGAGGAGAAAGAGGAGGAGGAGAAGACGGAAAAGGAGAAGGAAAAGGAGAAGGAGAAGAAGGAGGAGAAGAAGGAGGAGAAGAAGGAAAAGGAGAAGGAAACGGAGGAGAAGGAGGAGAAGGAAAAGGAGTAGAAGAAAAAGAAAAGGAAAAGGAGAAGGAGAAGAAAGAAAAGAAGAAGACAAAGGAGAAGAAGGAGGAGGAGAAGGAGAAGAAGGAGCAGAAGGAGGAGTAGAAGAAGGAAAAGAAGAAGAAGGAGAAGAAGATGAAGGAGCAGAAGGAGGAAAAGAAGAAGACGAAGGAGGAGGAGAAGAAGAACAACAAGAAGGGAAAGGAGGAGAAGGAAAAGAAGGAAAAGAAGAAGGAAAAGGAGAAAAAGGAGGAGAAGAAAAATGAGGAGAAGAAGAAGAAGAAGGAGAAGGAGAAGCAAGAGAAGAAAACGAAGATGGAAAAGGAGAAGGAGAAGAAAGAGAAGGAAAAGGAAGAGAAGAAAAAGAAGATGGAAAAGGAGAAGGAGAAGAATGAGAAGGAGCAGAAGAAGGAGGAGAAGAAGAAGGAGAAGAAGGAGGAGAAGGACCAGAAGAAGGAGGAGAAGAAGAAGAAGGAGAAGGAGCAGAAGGAGAAGACGAAGGAGAAGAACAAGGAGGAGCAGAAGAAGGAGAAGAAGGAGAAGAAGAAGCAGAAGAAGAATGAGGAGAAGAAGGAGCAGAAGAAGGAGAAGAAAAAGGAGATGAAGTAGAAGAAGAAGTAGTAGGAGGAGAAGAAGAAGGAGAAGAAGAAGGAGAACAAGGAGAACAAGGAGGAGAAGAACAAGGAGCAGGAGAAGGAAAAGAGGAAGAAGAAGGAGAAGAACAGGAAGGAGAAGAAGAAGAACATGAAGGAGAAGAAGAAGGAGGAGAAGGAGCAGAAGGAGAAGGAGCAGAAGAAGAAGAGAAGAAGAGGGAGATGAAGGAAGAAGGAAGCAGAAGAAGAAGGAGAAGTAGAAGAAGAAGAAGAAGAAGGAGAAGAAGAAGGCGAAGAAGGAGGAGAAGAAGGAGATGGAGAAGAAGCAGAAGGAGGAGAAGAAGGAGAAGAAGGAGGAGAAGGAGCAGAAGAAGGGGGAGAAGAAGGAGAAGAAGGAGCAGAAGGAGAAGCAGAAGGAGAAGAAGAAGGAGAAGAAGAAGGAGCAGAAGGAGAAGCAGAAGGAGAAGAAGAAGGAGAAGAAGGAGAAGAAGAAGGAGGAGGAGGAGAAGAAGCAGCTGCTGCAGGTCACATCTGCTTCTGAAAGTTCGTTAATTGATTTATGACGGAGCAGTCAAGAGTCTGACTTTATAAATGGACCATGAACACAACATTCAGCAGATGTTAAATACAGAGGGTGGACAAAATAATGTAAACACCTTGTGGAGAGAAGTGAGATGTTTAACCCTCGAGCTTCATGAATCATCCTTCAGTACGTCAGCTGCTGTAATCAGTGTGTAACAAAGTGTGTAGCCAACACACACACACTCATTAAACATGTTACAGCAGAATGTAATATATATATATATATATATATAAATAATAAAATCTTCCTCAGCTTCACATCTGCATCACAATTTAACTTCTTACTGTTTCCAGCAGTTTGAGACAAACACCTGTTGTCTCCATGGTTACCTGCTCACCTGTACAGAAGCATCAACATGTTGGAAACAACATTTCTGGAGAAAATAGAAAATAAAAATCCTCCTAGAATTATTTTTATTCATTCATTCATTCATTATCCAATAAACATTAAAAGGTTTTAATGAATATTTATATTTATATTAATAATATCTTTATGTGAAGCAGTTTACAGGTTTAAAGATAATATAATAATCATGTATAGATAATAACTGTGGACCCTGGAAGACGTGGCTCTGCCTCCAGCTGCATTGTGGGAAATGTAGGCTTTTCTGGATATATTTGTCTCAGTGTCTGACGTGCGGAGAAAACAAACGCATAACTTATTTATTATTTTCTTATGTAATGGGAACAGCTGTTTTATTGATTTGAAGACGTGTTGTTGACATCCTGCATCAGATATAAAGTTTCATCATGTGAAGCAACACATTCTCAATAAAGTTCCACACGTGCAGAAACTCTCAAAGCTCTTTAATTACATCACGTCTAAAAGTCAAAGCAAAGAATCGAGCTGTACAAAGTCTGACGTAGCAGGGCCGGCGCTCCGTTCATCCTTCACAGGAGACCGGGGGGGGGGGCAGATATCCCCCCCCCCCGACACCCCGAACAAACTCACATTAACAACAAGATCACCCACGTGTTTAAAATGTTCATTAATCAAGTAAAGCCAGGAGGAGCATTCAGACCGTGTTTCTCTCAGACCTCAGACTAACTGCACAACATGAAGGTTAAAGAATACCAAACCAGCCCCCCCATCTTCATAGGTCCATCACCCCCACCCCGGAACACATAAACACAGTACAGGAGCCTCTATGCAGCGGTGTGTGATGAGCACGTGTGGAATAAAAAAAACTAATTACAAACAGAGCGTTGGGAAGGAGCGCTTGATTTCACTGTTCTGTTCTGCAGGAGTGAGAGGGGAGAGGCAGGCGGGCGGAGTCACCGGCTGTTCTTTAGTTCGGGGGCGACTTCCAGAGGAAATACTCTGAACAGTAATTAAATAAATACGACGGCGTATTGCCGCCATTTAGGTTGAAAATAATAATAATAATAATGGAGCAGGGAAATAAATTAAAGTAACTGAAATATTCGAAAACTTTCTTTTCACTTAATTTCTTCCTGTAACTTTACGATATTATAATCAGAAAGAATATTACAAGTTTTTCTCGTTTATTTATAATTAGTTTTTTTTTTAAATCAGAATTTCTTTCTCGAATATTTATGATTTTAAAATCTCAGAATATTCAATTTACTTTTCTGTTAAATTTACGACTTTATAATCAAAAAAGTGTGTTTTAATTTCTTTCACGTAAACATTTACGATATTATAATAAATTATTATAATGAAGACTTTTTAGTATTACGATCAATTATCTAAACAGTTGGAGATTATTGTCAGACAGATGAAGCTCCACTAATGATGAAAATAGTCCCCACAATGCACTTTTTCTTCCTGTTGGTTTGGGTGCAAACAGAAGAGTTGATAAAAGAAAATATAGAAAACACGATTTATCCTTCAGTTAGTTTGTACCTGCGGCTTCAGGTTCACATTTCTTTACCGTATGAAAATTTGAGATAAATATTATTAAAAAACACTCGATGTGAAGCTAAACAAACTTTGTTCTCGTACATTTGACTATAATCTCAGAATATCTGAGTTTTATTTATTTAAATACATTTCTGTGATTTATTTTCTCATGAATTTACGACTTTGATCTCGGACAGACTTATCTTCCTGACGGCTCCGTAATTATTTCATTCATTTAAACCTAAAATGGCCCCAATTCACCGTTTGTAAATAATTGTTAGTTGCATTGTTGAACTTCAGACACACACACACACACACACAAACACACACACACACACACACACACACACACACACACTGGGTTGGGTGGTTGGGTGTTTTTGTTTTTTTAACAGAGGGGGGTTTGCAGCAGGGCATGATGACCACCACCCCCCACCCCTCCAACAAAACAGAAAATTGTTCTCCTCCTCTTCAGCCTTTAAAAATTAAAGTAAAAGTTTCAAGAACTGCAGCATTTTTGAGAAGTCGTGCAGTCAGATTCAGTCTCAGTTCAGTCGGCGATGATTGATTTTCATGGTGGTGGGAAAAACAGTAACTTCCTCAATGAGCTGCAGAGGCCAGGATGCAGAGTCGTGATGCAGAGTCGTGATGCAGAGTCGTGATGCAGATTCATGATGCAGAGTCATGATGCAGATTCATGATACAGAGTCGTGATGCAGAGTCGTGATGCAGAGTCGTGATGCAGATTCATGATGCAGAGTCATGATGCAGATTCATGATACAGAGTCATGATGCAGAGTCATGATGCAGAGTCGTGATGCAGATTCGTGATGCAGAGTCGTGATGCAGATTCGTGATGCAGATTCGTGATGCATGATGCAGAGTCGTGATGCAGAGTCGTGATGCAGAGTCGTGATGCAGATTCATGATGCAGATTCATGATACAGAGTCATGATGCAGAGTCATGATGCAGGGTCATGATGCAGAGTCATGATGCAGGGTCGTGATGCAGAGTCGTGATGCAGATTCATGATACAGAGTCATGATACAGAGTCATGATACAGAGTCATGATGCAGGGTCGTGATACAGAGTCATGATGCAGAGTCATGATGCAGGGTCGTGATGCAGGGTCGTGATGCAGAGTCGTGATGCAGAGTCATGATGCAGAGTCATGATGCAGAGTCATGATGCAGAGTCATGATGCAGAGTCATGATAGAGTCCAGCCTCAGCCTGCAGCCTCCATTTCTTTTAAAAACATCATAATTACACACAGTACAAAAACAGGCTTCAAAGTAAAGTAGTGCTGAATTCACTTTTTAAACACTTCAATCACGCACTATTTCACATCAAATTTCAACATCACATGGCACCGAATGCAGCACGTTGGAGTAAATGCGTGTGTAAAGAGTTTCCACGCCCCCCCCCCCCTCCCTCACCCCCACAGACATGGCACTTTAATAAACCTGGTCTCCCATCATGCTGATACTATAAGAGAGTTCGGGCGGAGAGGAGCTCAGCGCTAACTGGCCTCCGTTCAAGTAGAAGCCCTTTCTGACGAGGAATGATCGCGGTTCAGCTTCAGTCCAGTGCAAGTGCAGAGGAAGTGCACGCCAACAGAGAGGCCAAGTCCCGCCCCTTCCTGCGCCCCCCATGGGAGCTTATTGCAGAAAAAAATATGAACGGTAGTTATCGTCGATGGACAAATATTTATTTTAAACTGTGCCATGAATGACACATGATCTCAATCTGAAAGATCGTTTTGCAAGTTGAGAAAGTCGCAGACGAACTGCGACTTTCTCAACTTGCAAAACGATCTTCTAAATGGACTTCTTGCACATTTCTGACTTTATAATCTCATAAGACTTATTTCTCTGAATATGACCCTCAGAGAAAGTCAAGCAACACTTACACGACGTTTACCTAAGTCGTCTTTCTAATTGCGCATTTTTACAGCCCAACGGTTTTACCTCTAACCGGACTTCTCGACTTGCTAAACTATCTTCTAAATTGACAAACATCATGTGTGTATTTCACGGCACAATTAAAACGCGATGAAAAAGTTTTTATACTTTTATTGGAGTTTCTTGGTCGTCAGCTGCACAGTCCTTCTTACGTAGCTGTGACAACTTGTTTATTTTCCTTTGGTCACTACGGAAACCACGACTACATGTTATTGTTATTATTATTGTTATTGTCTATTTGTATGTGTAAAAAAACCAAAAAAAAAACAGGATCATGAAATGTTTCTTCTCTCGCCGTTATTTACCGTACATAATTTTTTCCGGAAGGTTCCATGGTGGTCCAGCGGGGGGGGGACTTCACCACTCGATGCCACTGACAGTTCAGGGGCGGGGGGGTTCTTGTGTCCCTTCTTTTCCAGACGGGAGACCCTGTTCAGAGTCAAAGCAGCACACATTTCTATGTGAGATAAGCCACCCTTCGCTAAACCCTTCGGCCATCGCTCTGCTTCTCCCGGCCAATAGGAGAACTACCTGCTGTACGGGTCGCCGGGGTAACTATTGGAGGCCCCTCCTCCACCGCCACTGCCGGGGAGGGGGCTGTGGGAAGAGGAGGAGGAGGAGAGGGAGGAGGAAGACAACAGCAGGGAGGAGGAGGGACCGGGCAGGGAGTCGTCGTCTGTTTGCCCCCCGTCAAAAACGTCATCCATGTCCACCAGAGAGATGCCGGGGGGCTGGGGGGGCGACAGCACCTGGGGACCCCACATGGGGGCAAGCTGTTCAGACGGGGGAGGGGTGTAGGTCTGCGTGACGAGGAGAGGACCTGAGGTGGAGGTGGCAGTCAGGGTGGGGTGCGCTGCGGGCCTGGAGGCCCCCGCGCCCGTCTGCGAGCCGCGGTGGATGCGGTGGCTGACGATGATGTTGTTTCCGAAGCCGCCCATCGAGGCCATGGTGGTGCTCTGCTCCCGCTGGACCACCGCCGTCATGCCGCCCTCAGCGATCAGCCGACGGATTCGTGCCAGAGCGTCTTCACCCGTGCCGAACTCTGGAGACTCTGGACCAACGAGACGCCACAACAAACTCAGCGTTACAGATTTCATCCGTCAGTTTGTGGTCTACATGCTCAATACTCATCTTACTTTAAGACTCTATTCCTACATCTAATTAAGATGTATATTACATTACATTTTACATGCTACATCGTTTATTACGTCAAAATATGGAAAACTAAAGTTTCTCTGTGCATCCAGAGTTCTGTTGCTCTGGATATATCTAATATTTACGTTTTCAGTGTGATTTTAACTTGTATTGATTTATTTTTTATACTTTCATGTTGAATTGTTTGGATGTATAAGAACTTATAAATATTGTGACACTTTGTAAAGGAAACTGTCAACCATCTTGAAATACTTTAATAAGTGAGAAATAACCAAAACACTCACGATAGCCAAACAAAACTTTGTGCAAAAACTACATTTGAAATGAGGGAACAAGTTTATTGATCCGATGCTACAGTCGCAGCGGGGTGTAAGACGGTCAGTGTGGTGGATCAGTACCGGTGCTCGCTGTGGATGCGTTGGCCTCCGCTGAAGCTTCTCCTTGGCTGCCGTCTGCCGCTCTGCCGCTCTGAGACGCCTCCGGCTGCCCTGGAGTGGCTCGACTCGTGGACGGAGTCTCAGGAGGAACATCTGAGGAGAGAAGATCATTGGGCCTCAAGAACTCAACACACTCAAGAAGGTGACGTGTTCTTTAATTCTACAGTTGTACAATATTATAGGATTTAAATTACTATGTTGTTACTATGTTTTTATCATTTATATTTCTTTAGATAATTATTTAAATAATTGATAAATTATGTTTCATCATTATAGAGGTTTTGCTATTATAGTGTTTCAGTATTATAGAGGGTCAGTTATATAGAGTTCCAGTATTATAGAGGGTCAGTTATATAGAGTTCCAGTATTATAGTGTTTCAGTATTATAGAGGGTCAGTTATATAGAGTTCCAGTATTATAGAGGGTCAGTTATATAGAGTTCCAGTACTATAGAGGGTCAGTATTATAGTGGGTCAGTTATATGAGTTTCAGTATTATAGGGGGTCAGTATTATAGTTTCAGTACTATAGAGGGTCAGTATTATAGTGTTCCAGTATATAGAGGGTCAGTTATATAGAGTTCCAGTATTATAGAGGGTCAGTTATATAGAGTTCCAGTATTATAGAGGGTCAGTTATATAGAGTTCCAGTACTATAGAGGGTCAGTATTATAGTGGGTCAGTTATGAGTTTCAGTATTATAGGGGGTCAGTATTATAGTTTCAGTACTATAGAGGGTCAGTATTATAGTTTCAGTACTATAGAGGGTCAGTATTATAGTGTTTCAGTATATAGAGGGTCAGTTATATAGAGTTTCAGTATTATAGTTTCAGTACTATAGTGTCAGTATTATAGTGTTTCAGTATTATAGAGGGTCAGTAATATAGAGGTTCCGTATTATAGAGGGTAAGTTATATAGAGTTTCAGTAATATAGAGTTTCAGTACTATAGAGGTTCGGTACTATAGTTGGTCAGTACTATAGTTGTTCAGTATTCCTATAGAGGTTCAGTATTATAGAGTTTCAGTACTAGAGGTTCAGTACTATAGTTGCTCAGTATTATAGTTTCAGTACTATAGTTGTTCAGTATTATAGAGGTTCAGTACTATAGAGTTTCAGTACTATAGTTGTTCAGTATTATAGAAGTTCAGTACTATAGTTCAGTATTATAGAGGTTCAGTACTATAGTTGTTCTGTATTAGTTTCATTATTATAGAGGTTCAGTACTATAGTTGTTCTGTATTAGTTTCATTATTATAGAGGTTCAGTACTATAGTTGTTCAGTATTATAGAGTTTCAGTACTATAGTTATGTATTATAGAGTTTCAGTATTATAGAGGTTCAGTACTATAGTTGTTCAGTATTATAGAGGTTCAGTACTATAGTTTCAGTACTATAGTTGTTCAGTATTATAGAAGTTCAGTACTATAGTTTAGTATTATAGAGGTTCAGTACTATAGTTGTTCAGTATTATAGAGGTTCAGTACTATAGTTGTTCTGTATTAGTTTCATTATTATAGAGGTTCAGTACTATAGTTGTTCTGTATTATAGTTTCAGTACTATAGTTGTTCAGTATTATAGAGTTTCAGTACTATAGTTGTTATGTATTATAGAGTTTCAGTATTATAGAGTTTCAGTACTATAGTTGTTCAGTATTATAGAGTTTCAGTACTATAGTTGTTATGTATTATAGAGTTTCAGTATTATAGAGTTTCAGTAATATAGTTGTTATGTATTATAGAGTTTCAGTATTATAGAGTTTCAGTATTATAGAGGTTCAGTACTATAGTTGTTCAGTATTATAGAGGTTCAGTACTATAGTTGTTCTGTATTATAGTTTCAGTACTATAGTTGTTTAGTATTAGAGGTTCAGTACTATAGAGGTTCAGTACTATAGTTCTGTATTATAGTTTCAGTACTATAGAGGTTCAGTATTATAGTTTCAGTACTATAGTTGTTCAGTATTATAGAGGTTCAGTACTATAGTTCTGTATTATAGTTTCAGTACTATAGTTGTTCAGTATTATAGAGATTCAGTATTATAGTTTCAGTACTATAGTTGTTCTGTATTATAGAGTTTCAGTACTATAGTTTTGTATTATAGAGGTTCAGTACTGGCTGCAAGCTGGGGGGCGCTGGGCTCTGATAGGTCCCTCTCGGTTTGTGTCTCGGCGTTCTGCAGCTGGATGATTGGCGTCTGAGTTCCTTGTGATGTCACTGAGGGGGCGGGGTGTCGGGGCTGAAGACCAATCGCGTTCATCAAACCCATGTCTCTGTCCAGTCTCCATCCAGAGCGGTTTGGACTACAACAACAACACAGAACGACAGTTTGTATGTTAGTGCAGCACAAAGAAAAGTCAGTACTACAGGTGCTTTAAGGTGACGTTCAAATACTCCGGTTAAAGTCTGTTAAAAGGTTCATGTTGAGATCAGAGGAAATTCTCCACTTTGTTCTCATCCAGACAGTTCAGTTCTTTGGACGCAGTCGGAGGTTTGGTTTGTTGATTTTGTAAGAAGTTACCGTGAATAATGGTGTGCTTTTATTTTGAAATAAAAACCAGTACAATTCATAAACATGAGTGTTCAAATGTTAAATTTAAACCAGTTGGATATCATGCCTTTCTGTGGTCACAGGGAAGACAACAGTCAATATTATAGTATACTTTTACATATTTTATATTTTTTTCTAAACATATAAAGACTATCTGCAGGTTATCTGCAGATCTGGTTCTGAAGGAGTTAAATAAACAACACAGATAAAACTCTGCAGGTTCTCACCCCGGTCTGTCAGAACCTCGGGTCCGGCTCGTTCCACTGTTGTTGACGGAGAATAAAGGTTCGCTGCTCGACTCCGCGGGGCTCTCACCGTCACTTCGGTAGAATCTACACACACACACACACACACACACACACACACACACATACACACACACACACACACACACACACACACGTTAATTCACTTCCATTCATTCTGAACAGCAGAGGCGGGACTCCTTCGTGGAATCACAGAGCACGACCTCGTTAAAAGCACTAATTGACCTTCGGTTAATGGTTGTGCGCTCAGAGGGAACATTAATCGGATCAGTGGAGGAGGTGGAAGAGAAACCCGACCAACAGGACGAGCGATGAGGACGTCCGGACTGACGGCTGCGAGTGTGGATCCACAACGAGGTTAAATACAATCAGGTTGTTGATAACTCGGATAAAAAGGAGACCAGGGTCCATTTTCATCAAGCAGCTGGAAGCAGCAGCGTTTCTGGAGCTTCTCTGAGGACGCCGGGGAACTGGAATCTGGAGGTTTGAGGTCTGCAAGAGGCATTTGGTCAAACATGTTTTTTTAATAGATGTTACCAATTATTTAGAGATTTTACAACATCAGAAAAGTTTGATTTAAGATTTTATTTTACAAATTAGGGTTTAATCTCAGAATATTTAATGGATCCGATTAAAGCGTTCGAGGGAAGTAACGAGTGTTTTAAAGCTTCATTCATAACGGTGACATCTGAACACTGCTTGTGGACTGATGTGTGTGAGATACAGACGAGCAGCACAAATATGACAGTGTTTCGGGGGGGGGGGGGTTGCAATTGAATTGAAATTATATTAGAATATTATTATCAGTATTATTATAATATATTATCAGTACAATAATATTATAATAATATCATCAGTATAATAATATTATAATAATATCATCAGTATAATATTATTATAATAATATCATCAGTATAATATTATTATAATAATATCATCAGTATAATAATATTATAATAATATCAGTATAATAATATTATAATAATATCATCAGTATAATATTATTATAATAATATCATCAGTATAATAATATTATAATAATATCATCAGTATAATAATATTATAATAATATCAGTATAATAATATTATAATAATATCATCAGTATAATATTATTATAATAATATCATCAGTATAATATTATTATAATATATCAGTATAATAAATCATATTTTATTGATTATTTATTGATTTAACACATATTCTGCTTCAGATTTGTTGGAGTTTAGTCTTAAAAACTACATTTCCCTGCACTGACACGCAGCTGTAATAACTAACAGCTCTTTAAAGTTTACAGAAACACAAGAACACAAAATGTTTTCAGGGCGACGACTTCGTTGTAAAAACCTCAACAGAAGCATTTGATCATGTTTTTCCACTGATTCGCTCATTAAAAGGTTCCGTGTTATTGAAGAGTTATTATTTGTGTGACTGCAGCAGTTATAGTATTTCACGAGATGTGTTCACATTGACGTGTTTTGGGCTCATGAACACACCGCAGGGAGCATCAGAGGAGCACCTGAACGCACCGCGGGCCTCGGCCGGGTGATTAGTGGATGAATCCACCTGCAGGGAGAATAATGTTCCTCATGCAGCATCAATACGGCACCACACAAGATGAACCAACAAAATGACTGGATACTACTTTAATCTGCAAATACATTTATTCTGTTATGCCATGCAAGTGTCTTGGTAACGTTGACTTAATATGGCATTCTGGGTATTTCTTTTAAAGGGCATTATTTATTTTTTATCACTTTTTGAACATATGAGCTGAACCTGTAACAACACACGAGGAGCGCAGAGAACACCTTCCTCACAGGTCACACGATGCTCCATCTTCACCATCGTTACGATATCAAGCTCTTCATTTAGTCCTTATTCATTACATATTTACTCTGGATAACTTCCATATGGAAGCCCACAGGGGACTTTATTAAGACATAATGTCAACTTGAAAATGTGATTCCACAACAGCATTTAAACTTTCCACGTGTTAGTTGAGTAAAGATTATTAAAAATGAAAATGCAGTTATTAGTTTGCATTTTCACACTCTGAACATATTTAAGTGACTTTTAGCCACAGAGGACAATATCCACATGTTGACTTAAATCTCAAAATGAAAATGAAATTCACTAACAGTTTGAAAGCAGCACGTGATTAACGCGCTCGACATTTCATGAAAAAAGGTACATTTTTTTATTTTTACTCAAATAAAACTTTAATTTTCAAGCATAAAGTTATTTACCTTTTTCTTCCTCTAATACACAACACCATGATTTCTACTTTATCAATAACGTCCGTCCTCCTCGGAGGCGCTTCAGGTTAACCTCTAACACGTGTGTGTGAGATGTTGTTATAAATACAGAACCACGCGTGTGACAGCAGAAACACGTCCGGGCAGGAGACTCACACGGGCCGGCAGATCACCAGGTCTCCCTTGTTGGTCCCGTACGCCAAGCCCATCCCGGGGTCCGGCAGCCAGCGGGCCGAGTTGATGCTGACGTGGCGCCGCTGGTCTGGCGCCATTGGGTACACCACGTTAAACACCATCTGTAACACACACACACATGTAACTTTGTGAGACGCTTCCAAACTGAGGAGAACATGAAGGTCAGATTAATATATTACAGATTAAAGGTTCAAGGTTTAAATGTGAGACGGTTGTGAAACATGTCGGTCACAGCTCCTCACAGTCCACGTCTGTCTTTAATTTAATGTATTTAGCAGCAGTATAGTGTAAAACATGTCAAATCAAGCAATCTGACAGCGTATATCACGCAGCAGTATAATCAACAGTATAATCAGAAGTATAATCAGCAGTATAATCAGCAGTATAATCAGCAGTATAATCAGCAGTATAATCAGAAGTATAATCAGCAGTATAATCAGAAGTATAATCAACAGTATAATCAGAAGTATAATCAGCAGTATAATCAGCAGTATAATCAGCAGTATAATCAGAAGTATAATCAGCAGTATAATCAGAAGTATAATCAACAGTATAATCAGCAGTATAATCAGAAGTATAATCAGAAGTATAATCAGCAGTATAATCAGAAGTATAATCAGCAGTATAATCAGCAGTATAATCAGCAGTATAATCAGAAGTATAATCAGAAGTATAATCAACAGTATAATCAGAAGTATAATCAACAGTATAATCAGCAGTATAATCAGAAGTATAATCAGCAGTATAATCAGCAGTATAATCAGAAGTATAATCAGCAGTATAATCAGCAGTATAATCAGCAGTATAATCAGCAGTATAATCAGAAGTATAATCAGAAGTAT
>NW_021166902.1:350000-362407 GCF_900634415.1 Cottoperca gobio | reverse complement strand
CCGCGAAGATAACTCTGCTGCAGGTGTTTAACTTTGTGGGTACTGACGGGTAACCGAACATCAAAACGCTAATAAATATTCGATGTCACTATTCAAAGCCCATTCAGGACAAACTTCATGACACAAAAATCAAATGACGTAACCATATCCTATCCCTTTTGGTGAGCACGTACTGTGGTCAGCTCGGCTGCTACAAAGAGTTCTCTCTGTTGTTTAGTGTCTACCTATGAGGTACGGACTGGTAATCAAATTGAATATAGCACCATCCTTTACAACTTAAGACCTAAATAACAACGATAAGAAATTAAAGAGAAGAGTAATGTCACAGAGTAATCCCAGATGGAATACTAACTATATGACAGGAACTAACAGGCATAGGATATTGGAACACGGGCTGCAGATTAACTTGCGTCGGCCAGTGCATTGCCTTTAACTCCCTATTCAAACCGCCCAGTCGTTGGACGAAGCGGGGGGGGTTATCGATTTATAATATCCTAACCCTAACCCTAACCCTAACCCTAACCCTAACCCTATCGATTTATAATACCCTAACCCTAACCCTAACCCTAACCCTAACTACAGAATACAACTCCAAAGATTAAGTTATCAACCTTTTAGGAGAATACAATGTCAAATAAATAAACCCAATAAGGGACCGTATATGACAAATAACTCAACGGTATGACCTGGTCTTTGAACCTACGGAAGCACCTGCCGTGGTCAGCTTGGCTGCCGCGAAGATAACTCTGCTGCAGGTGTTTAACTTTGTGGGTACTGACGGGTAACCGAACATCAAAACGCTAATAAATATTCGATGTCACTATTCAAAGCCCATTCAGGACAAACTTCATGACACAAAAATCAAATGACGTAACCATATCCTATCCCTTTTGGTGAGCACGTACTGTGGTCAGCTCGGCTGCTACAAAGAGTTCTCTCTGTTGTTTAGTGTCTACCTATGAGGTACGGACTGGTAATCAAATTGAATATAGCACCATCCTTTACAACTTAAGACCTAAATAACAACGATAAGAAATTAAAGAGAAGAGTAATGTCACAGAGTAATCCCAGATGGAATACTAACTATATGACAGGAACTAACAGGCATAGGATATTGGAACACGGGCTGCAGATTAACTTGCGTCGGCCAGTGCATTGCCTTTAACTCCCTATTCAAACCGCCCAGTCGTTGGACGAAGCGGGGGGGGTTATCGATTTATAATATCCTAACCCTAACCCTAACCCTAAGGATTCAACCTTTCTCACTCCTAACCCTAACCCTAACCCTAACCCTAACCCTGAATGACGTTTAAACGGACAGCCCCCTACAGAACCGCCCCTTCCTTTGCCCTCCTGTCCACAACAGGAACTCTGCCTGGGGCCCTGATCCTCCCCTGGACTCACTCACCTCACATTAAACATATATCTGCAACACCCACCCACAGATCAGTTGGCCAGTGCAAACTAACCATAACCTGGACTACTAACCATAACCCCAACCCAAACCTAACCCTAACCCTAACCCTAACCCAACCCTAACCCTAACCCTAAACCCTAACCCTAACCCCCCTAACCCTAACCCCTAACCCTAACCCAATCACAACCCTGACCCCTTAGCACTAACCCCAACCCACACCTAACCCTAACCCATTATCTACAAGGGGTTACTCTCGCTCCTTTCTCAGAAAGTCTTTTAAAACTTTCCAGCAGACCAAACCCCAGCTGATCACCTCAGTATTGCCCTTTGTCACCACATATTCTTTATCAGCTGTTAAATTGGTTAGAAAGATTAAAAACAACTTTCAAAATATCATAGGAGGAACTGATATTTTGAAAGAACACACAATCATTGCAGCCTTTAGAAAAAACAGAAACCTTCATACTTACCTGGTTAAGGCTAAGATCCAACCCTTGCAGACCCCAATTTCTAGGGCTCAAACTGAATTTTTTCAGCACCAAACCTGGTTGCGCAATAAACAACAATATTTTCAAATCACAGGGTCGGGGTGGCCCACACTCAAATTGTGTCTACCTGATCACCTGCAAACAATGTGGAATACAATATGTAGGTGAGACGGGCAACACCATATTAGTGAGGTTCACCCAACACAGACATAATATTCTGAAACAAAAACAAATACTTACCCCATTGGTGAGTCACTTTGTGCTCCATGGATGGCGATCGGTCCAAGCCACGGTCCTGGAGTCCAACCCCAGATGGAATGTTGCCCAGAGAAGGAGAGCTGAGAGACTCTGGATCTCCAGGTTCGACACAGTACATCCGGGGGGCCTGAATGAGAGATAGACCTGCCTCAGTTGGGGACATTGATGGACAGTGCATCAAATCCATTCAATTTTTTTGAGTTCCTAACCCTAACCCTTCACCACTACCCCTCTCCTGACCCCAACCACCACTCCCCTCCTGGCATTTCCCCAGACCCTGACCACTCCGGTGACCGAACCCCCCACTATCTCACCACTCTTTATTCCTCCGACTTCACCTATTCATGGAGCAGAGACAGCATCGACGCCCACTGGGATTGGCCCAACCTTCCTTCCTCCCCCCACTACAGGTCTCCACACCCCTGCCCTACAGACCCACCCACCCCCTACTCTCACCCATCCCACCTGACCTGGGGCCACCGACTCCCCCACAGCCTCACCTGGGGGGCACCCGTCGGATGGTGGTGGAAGCCCGGGTCCACACACACCCAAACACTTCACACACCCTCCATCACACCTTATCCACTCTTCTTCCCTCCGTTTCTCCTCTACAGGTAGTGCTGGTTCCTGGTTGGGCCCTGCTGGTCGGCGTACTCCATCGGACTGCACACCAACAACCACAGGAGGGTCGATGATGAAAGGGATCCGGAAGGTCAAACAACCTGCACCTCAAGCCCAATCTGAACCCTTCTGTGACCCGTCCGGCGGGGCCGTGCTGCCTGGCGGGCCTTCTCCGGGGACAAGTACACCTGCGAACCTGGACTCCAGCCTTCCAAAGACCCCCCCATCTCCTTTTCCTTCCCTCCAGCCTTCCAAAGACCCCCCATCTCCTTTTCCTTCCCTCTCCTCCCTCCTTCTCCCCTTCCTTCCCTCCCTAACCATCCTTTTTTTCAGCCACCACTCACTCCCTCCCTCCCTCCCTTCCAGCCCCCTTCACACCCACCTGCCACGTCGTCAGACCCCACCAGAGAGTATAGGACTGGCTCATCAAAGCTGCCAAGCCAGTCCTGATACTGGGGGATTCTAACATCTCCAGAATCCCTCCCCATAACAACCCGCTCATTCAGCTTGACGGCTACCCATGGGCTAAAGTATATCATGTGCTTGAACTAATAAAGAAATGTAAGCCTAATTTGACTGTCAAGATTGTTGTTTTCTCCACCGGGATCAACAATCGGGATCAGGACCCCAGGCAGACTACTACAAAACAGCTCAAGTCACTCTTCAGACATGCTGCCATTGCCTTTCCCCATGCCTCCATACACTTCCCTCTGATAAACTTTTCACCGCACCTCACCCAAACACAACAGCATAATTTTACAGTCATAAACAACACAACACCATTCCATTAATTCCAGCAGACACATTTCTTACTGAAACTGATAACATGACTTGGACCACAAACACAACCCATTTTTGAATCTTGGTGCACACATCTCCAATTGTAGAATCTAAATAACACATAATACACAACATAAGTACTCTGCCTGGTGCCCATGATCCCCCTGGTAAGTATTCACCTTACATTCTCATACATTTGCAACACCCATCCACAGCTCGGTAGGCCAGTGCAAACAAAACACATTCCTGTACTCCTATCCACAACCCTTCCCCAAACCTAAAACTACAGAGACAGATCAGAGTTACTAATACTACGGAGACAGATCAGAGTTACTAATACTACGGAGACAGATCAGAGTTACTAATACTACGGAGACAGATCAGAGTTACTAATACTACGGAGACAGATCAGAGTTACTAATACTACGGAGACAGATCAGAGTTACTAATACTACGGAGACAGATCAGAGTTACTAATACTACGGAGACAGATCAGAGTTACTAATACTACGGAGACAGATCAGAGTTACTAATACTACGGAGACAGATCAGAGTTACTAATACTACGGAGATAGATCAGAGTTACTAATACTACGGAGACATTGACATTACTAATACTACAGAGACATTGACATTACTAATACTACAGAGACAGATCAAAGTTACTAATACTACGGAGACATTGACATTACTAATACTATAGAGACAGATCAGAGTTACTAATACTACGGAGACAGATCAGAGTTACTAATACTACGGAGACAGATCAGAGTTACTAATACTACGGAGACAGATCAGAGTTACTAATACTACGGAGACATTGACATTACTAATACTACAGAGACATTGACATTACTAATACTACAGAGACAGATCAGAGTTACTAATACTACGGAGACAGATCAGCGTTACTAATACTACGGAGACAGATCAGAGTTACTAATACTACGGAGACAACAGTTACTAATACTACGGAGACAGATCAGAGTTACTAATACTACGGAGACAGATCAGAGTTACTACTACTACGGAGACAGATCAGTTACTAATACTACGGAGACAAGTTACTAATACCACAAAGACATCACAGTTACTAATACTACAGAGACAACAGTTACTAATACTACAGAGACAACAGTTACTAATACTACAGAGACAACAGTTACTAATACTACGGAGACAGATCAGAGTTACTAATACTACAGAGACATTGACATTACTAATACTACAGAGACATTGACATTACTAATACTACGGAGACAGATCAGAGTTACTAATACTACAGAGACAGATCAGAGTTACTAATACTACGGAGACAGATCAGAGTTACTAATACTACGGAGACAGATCAGAGTTACTAATACCACAAAGACATCACAGTTACTAATACTACAGAGACAACAGTTACTAATACTACAGAGACAACAGTTACTAATACTACAGAGACAACAGTTACTAATACTACGGAGACAGATCAGAGTTACTAATACTACAGAGACATTGACATTACTAATACTACAGAGACATTGACATTACTAATACTACAGAGACAGATCAGAGTTACTAATACTACAGAGACAGATCAGAGTTACTAATACTACGGAGACAGATCAGAGTTACTAATACTACGGAGACAGATCAGAGTTACTAATACTACGGAGACAGATCAGAGTTACTAATACTACAGAGACAGATCAGAGTTACTAATACTACGGAGACAGATCAGAGTTACTAATACTACGGAGACAGATCAGAGTTACTAATACTACGGAGACAGATCAGAGTTACTAATACTACGGAGACAGATCAGAGTTACTAATACTACGGAGACAGATCAGAGTTACTAATACTACGGAGATAGATCAGAGTTACTAATACTACGGAGACATTGACATTACTAATACTACAGAGACATTGACATTACTAATACTACAGAGACAGATCAAAGTTACTAATACTACGGAGACATTGACATTACTAATACTATAGAGACAGATCAGAGTTACTAATACTACGGAGACAGATCAGAGTTACTAATACTACGGAGACAGATCAGAGTTACTAATACTACGGAGACAGATCAGAGTTACTAATACTACGGAGACAGATCAGAGTTACTAATACTACGGAGACATTGACATTACTAATACTACAGAGACATTGACATTACTAATACTACAGAGACAGATCAGAGTTACTAATACTACGGAGACAGATCAGCGTTACTAATACTACGGAGACAGATCAGAGTTACTAATACTACGGAGACAACAGTTACTAATACTACGGAGACAGATCAGAGTTACTAATACTACGGAGACAGATCAGAGTTACTACTACTACGGAGACAGATCAGTTACTAATACTACGGAGACAAGTTACTAATACCACAAAGACATCACAGTTACTAATACTACAGAGACAACAGTTACTAATACTACAGAGACAACAGTTACTAATACTACAGAGACAACAGTTACTAATACTACGGAGACAGATCAGAGTTACTAATACTACAGAGACATTGACATTACTAATACTACAGAGACATTGACATTACTAATACTACGGAGACAGATCAGAGTTACTAATACTACAGAGACAGATCAGAGTTACTAATACTACAGAGACATTGACATTACTAATACTACAGAGACATTGACATTACTAATACTACGGAGACAGATCAGAGTTACTAATACTACAGAGACATTGACATTACTAATACTACGGAGACAGATCAGAGTTACTAATACTACGGAGACAGATCAGAGTTACTAATACTACGGAGACAGATCAGAGTTACTAATACTACGGAGACATTGACATTACTAATACTACAGAGACATTGACATTACTAATACTACAGAGACATTGACATTACTAATACTACAGAGACAGATCAGAGTTACTAATACTACGGAGACAGATCAGAGTTACTAATACTACGGAGACAGATCAGAGTTACTAATACTACGGAGACATTGACATTACTAATACTACAGAGACATTGACATTACTAATACTACAGAGACATTGACATTACTAATACTACAGAGACAGATCAGAGTTACTAATACTACGGAGACAGATCAGAGTTACTAATACTACGGAGACAGATCAGAGTTACTAATACTACGGAGACAGATCAGAGTTACTAATACTACGGAGACAGATCAGAGTTACTAATACTACGGAGACATTGACATTACTAATACTACAGAGACAGATCAGAGTTACTAATACTACGGAGACAGATCAGCGTTACTAATACTACGGAGACAGATCAGAGTTACTAATACTACGGAGACATTGACATTACTAATACTACAGAGACATTGACATTACTAATACTACAGAGACATTGACATTACTAATACTACAGAGACAGATCAGAGTTACTAATACTACGGAGACAGATCAGAGTTACTAATACTACGGAGACAGATCAGAGTTACTAATACTACGGAGACAGATCAGAGTTACTAATACTACGGAGAAAGATCAGAGTTACTTATACTACGGAGACAGATCAGAGTTACTTATACTACGGAGACAACAGTTACTAATACTACAGAGACAGATCAGAGTTACTAATACTACGGAGACAGATCAGAGTTACTAATACTACGGAGACAGATCAGAGTTACTAATAATACGGAGACAGATCAGTTACTTATACTACGGAGACAGATCAAAGTTACTAATACTACGGAGACAAGTTACTAATACCACAAAGACATCACAGTTACTAATACTACAGAGACAACAGTTACTAATACTACAGAGACAACAGTTACTAATACTACAGAGACAACAGTTACTAATACTACGGAGACAGATCAGAGTTACTAATACTACAGAGACATTGACATTACTAATACTACAGAGACATTGACATTACTAATACTACGGAGACAGATCAGAGTTACTAATACTACGGAGACAGATCAGCGTTACTAATACTACGGAGACAGATGAGAGTTACTAATACTACAGAGACAGATCACAGTTACTAATACTACAGAGACATTGACATTACTAATACTATAGAGACAGATCAGAGTTACCAATACTACGGAGACAGATCAGAGTTACTAATACTACAGAGACATGACTAATACTACAGAGACATCACAGTTACTAATACTACAGAGACATCAGAGTTACTAATACTACGGAGACAGATCAGAGTTACTAACACTACGGAGACAGATCAGAGTTACTAATACTACAGAGACTGACAATACTAATACTATAGAGACAGATCAGAGTTACTAATACTACGGAGACAGATCAGAGTTACTAATACTACAGAGACATTGACATGACTAATACTACAGAGACAGATCAGAGTTACTAATACGACAGAGACATTGACATTACTAATACCACAAAGACATCACAGTTACTAATACTACAGAGACATTGACATTACTAATACTACAGAGACATTACTAATACTACAGAGTAATAACAGTTGCCAATACTACAGAGACAGATCACAGTTACTAATACTACAGAGTAATAACAGTTGCTAATACTACAGAGACAGATCACAGTTACTAATACTACAGAGACATCACAGTTACTAATACTACAGAGACATTGACATTACTAATACCATAAAGACATCACAGTTACTAATACTACAGAGACATCACAGTTTAATACTACAGAGACATTAACATTACTAATACCACAAAGACATCACAGTTACTAATACTACAGAGACAGATCAGTTACTAATACTACAGAGACGTTACTAATACTACAGAGTAATAACAGTTGCTAATACTACAGAGACATCACAGTTACTAATATTACAGAGACATCACAGTTACTAATACTACAGAGACATTGACATTACTAATACTACAGAGACATTACTAATACTACAGAGTAATAACAGTTGCTAATACTACAGAGACAGATCACAGTTACTAATACTATAGAGTAATAACAGTTGCTAATACTACAGAGACAGATAACAGTTGCTAATACTACAGAGTAATAATAGTTGCTAATACTACAGAGTAATAATAGTTGCTAATACTACAGAGACATTGACATTACTAATACTACAGAGACATTGACATTACTAATACTACAGAGACATTACTAATACTACAGAGACATTGACATTACTAATACTACAGAGACATTGACATTACTAATACCACAAAGACATCACAGTTACTAATACTACAGAGACATTGACATTACTAATACTACAGAGACATTGACATTACTAATACCACAAAGACATCACAGTTACTAATACTACAGAGACATTGACATTACTAATACTACAGAGACATTGACATTACTAATACTACAGAGACAGATCAGAGTTACTAATACTACGGAGACAGATCAGAGTTACTAATACTACGGAGACATTGACATTACTAATACTACAGAGACATTGACATTACTAATACTACAGAGACATTGACATTACTAATACTACAGAGACAGATCAGAGTTACTAATACTACGGAGACAGATCAGAGTTACTAATACTACGGAGACAGATCAGAGTTACTAATACTACGGAGAAAGATCAGAGTTACTTATACTACGGAGACAGATCAGAGTTACTTATACTACGGAGACAACAGTTACTAATACTACAGAGACAGATCAGAGTTACTAATACTACGGAGACAGATCAGAGTTACTAATACTACGGAGACAGATCAGAGTTACTAATACTACGGAGACAGATCAGTTACTTATACTACGGAGACAGATCAAAGTTACTAATACTACGGAGACAAGTTACTAATACCACAAAGACATCACAGTTACTAATACTACAGAGACAACAGTTACTAATACTACAGAGACAACAGTTACTAATACTACAGAGACAACAGTTACTAATACTACGGAGACAGATCAGAGTTACTAATACTACAGAGACATTGACATTACTAATACTACAGAGACATTGACATTACTAATACTACGGAGACAGATCAGAGTTACTAATACTACGGAGACAGATCAGAGTTACTAATACTACGGAGACAGATGAGAGTTACTAATACTACAGAGACAGATCACAGTTACTAATACTACAGAGACATTGACATTACTAATACTATAGAGACAGATCAGAGTTACTAATACTACGGAGACAGATCAGAGTTACTAATACTACAGAGACAGATCACAGTTACTAATACTATAGAGTAATAACAGTTGCTAATACTACAGAGACAGATCACAGTTACTAATACTATAGAGTAATAATAGTTGCTAATACTACAGAGACATTGACATTACTAATACTACATTGACATTACTAATACTACATTGACATTACTAATACCACAAAGACATCACAGTTACTAATACTACAGAGACATCACAGTTACTAATACTACAGAGACATTGACATTACTAATACTACAGAGACATTGACATTACTAATACTACAGAGACAGATCAGAGTTACTAATACTACGGAGACAGATCAGAGTTACTAATACTACGGAGACATTGACATTACTAATACTACAGAGACATTGACATTACTAATACTACAGAGACATTGACATTACTAATACTACAGAGACAGATCAGAGTTACTAATACTACGGAGACAGATCAGAGTTACTAATACTACGGAGACAGATCAGAGTTACTAATACTACGGAGAAAGATCAGAGTTACTTATACTACGGAGACAGATCAGAGTTACTTATACTACGGAGACAACAGTTACTAATACTACAGAGACAGATCAGAGTTACTAATACTACGGAGACAGATCAGAGTTACTAATACTACGGAGACAGATCAGAGTTACTAATACTACGGAGACAGATCAGTTACTTATACTACGGAGACAGATCAAAGTTACTAATACTACGGAGACAAGTTACTAATACCACAAAGACATCACAGTTACTAATACTACAGAGACAACAGTTACTAATACTACAGAGACAACAGTTACTAATACTACAGAGACAACAGTTACTAATACTACGGAGACAGATCAGAGTTACTAATACTACAGAGACATTGACATTACTAATACTACAGAGACATTGACATTACTAATACTACGGAGACAGATCAGAGTTACTAATACTACGGAGACAGATCAGAGTTACTAATACTACGGAGACAGATGAGAGTTACTAATACTACAGAGACAGATCACAGTTACTAATACTACAGAGACATTGACATTACTAATACTATAGAGACAGATCAGAGTTACTAATACTACGGAGACAGATCAGAGTTACTAATACTACAGAGACAGATCACAGTTACTAATACTATAGAGTAATAACAGTTGCTAATACTACAGAGACAGATCACAGTTACTAATACTATAGAGTAATAATAGTTGCTAATACTACAGAGACATTGACATTACTAATACTACATTGACATTACTAATACTACATTGACATTACTAATACCACAAAGACATCACAGTTACTAATACTACAGAGACATCACAGTTACTAATACTACAGAGACATTGACATTACTAATACCACAAAGACATCACAGTTACTAATACACCACAGTTACAAATACTACAGAGACATTGACATTACTAATACTACAGAGACATTGACATTACTAATACCACAAAGACATCACAGTTACTAATACACCACAGTTACAAATACTACAGAGACATTGACATTACTAATACTACAGAGACATTACTAATACTACAGAGACATTGACATTACTAATACTACAGAGACATTACTAATACTACAGAGACATTGACATTACTAATACTACAGAGACATTGACATTACTAATACTACAGAGACATTGACATTACTAATACTACAGAGACATTGACATTACTAATACTACAGAGACATCACAGTTACTAATATTACAGAGACATCACCGTTACTAATACGACAGAGACATTGACATTACTAATACCACAAAGACATCACAGTTACTAATACTACAGAGACATTGACATTACTAATACTACAGAGACATTACTAATACTACAGAGTAATAACAGTTGCCAATACTACAGAGACAGATCACAGTTACTAATACTACAGAGTAATAACAGTTGCTAATACTACAGAGACAGATCACAGTTACTAATACTACAGAGTAATAATAGTTGCTAATACTACAGAGACAGATCACAGTTACTAATACTACAGAGACATCACAGTTACTAATACTACAGAGACATTGACATTACTAATACCACAAAGACATCACAGTTACTAATACTACAGAGACATCACAGTTTAATACTACAGAGACATTAACATTACTAATACCACAAAGACATCACAGTTACTAATACTACAGAGACATCACAGTTACTAATACTACAGAGACAGATCAGTTACTAATACTACAGAGACGTTACTAATACTACAGAGTAATAACAGTTGCTAATACTACAGAGACATCACAGTTACTAATATTACAGAGACATCACAGTTACTAATACTACAGAGACATTGACATTACTAATACTACAGAGTAATAACAGTTGCTAATACTACAGAGACAGATCACAGTTACTAATACTACAGAGTAATAACAGTTGCTAATACTACAGAGACAGATAACAGTTGCTAATACTACAGAGTAATAATAGTTGCTAATACTACAGAGACATCACAGTTACTAATACTACAGAGACATTGACATTACTAATACTACAGAGACATTACTAATACTACAGAGACATTGACATTACTAATACTACAGAGACATTGACATTACTAATACCACAAAGACATCACAGTTACTAATACTACAGAGACATTGACATTACTAATACCACAAAGACATCACAGTTACTAATACTACAG